>NW_028301714.1:21236818-21539848 GCF_037042655.1 Diuraphis noxia | reverse complement strand
TGGTAAATATTTATTTGTTACTTATACATAAGCAAATATTTAATATTTGAACTACTAATTACAAAGTTAACACAAACTAATTTTATTTACTCACATTATTTTTAATTCATTATTAACATGTTGTATATAACTACTACTTGAAAAATACAAAAATTGATTTATAGTTTTTACATAATTCATATATTCATAATTTTTGTTTATTTAGTAATGACCACTGCTACACCTGAAAAAACTGATGGTTTAAAAGCTTTACAAACTGCCATTGAAGAGATAGATAAAACTATTCAAACTCTTGGAGGTGTATTTAAAATTCAAATGCCGGTAAGGAATTAAAATTATATGTATTTTAAATAATTTGACTGAATTATTTATATTTATTTTTTTTAGGCATATATTTTACAAAAATATTTATTAATTGTTTCCAATTTTATTTAAATACAAAGAATACATCGTTCTCTGTAATTTTGCAAACTTAATGTAAAATTAAATATTTTTAATTTTAAATTCTAGCCGAAAGTTGTTACGGCTAGTGATGAAGCTGATTTGGTGCGACAAATGGAGAAAGCTGAATTGGAAAATGCCGAAATTGCTGGTGATGATGATGAAGAAGATGAAGAAGGTATGCAAAATGGTGATGTGGATGTAGATGACCAAGAAGGTGAAGAGAACGAGGAAGAATAAAAAATCTAATTAATATTGATTGATAATTGAAATATCTTTTTGAAATAATATATAAAAAAAATAGGATTTTGTGTGTTTATTTATACTGTATTTTTACCTTCTCAGTATATTTAGGTTACTTGGTTTCTGCTTTTTTCAAAATCACAAGTTTCCTATTATTACTTAATTTTTTATTTAAATTTGTGCTATATCAATGATTGAAGTTATGTTCTATTTCAGCTATGGGTGTTGTTGATTATAATATTATGATTATGAAAAATTATGTAAATGTCAATAATTTCAACAAATATTTATTTTTTAAAAACAATCATAATACATATATATTTTTTTAAAGCAGTCCTTCGATCGGCTGAGTGCTGAGGTTCTGCTTGATAAAAATTGAAGTAATCTTGAATTTATTATTACAGCAAACAAGACATTTATTTTTAAATATTTTTGTTTGGAGAATAATTAAACAATGTTTTCATTAATTTTTCTTTTATCTTTTGATTTTGCCTTTACTTTCTTTGGTTATTAACATATTTACTTATCCATTTATGTACATACAATTTTCATTATTCCTGAAAATTTCATGATTTCCTAAATCGGCTTACAAAAATATTTTTTACTGATCCCTGCATAGAATGTCCTTAGACTGATTATATTTTTAACCAAAAGATAATGTTTTACTGCTATTAGTATTATAGTAGTCATTAGGTATCTTACCAATTTTTACATAATATGCGTTAAAGTTAAACTATTCATGATTATTTTGATAAGTTTTTAAAAAGTAAGTGTGTCTTGTTTAAATTGTTGATTCTCAATGAATATATCTCGTTTATACATTTTTTTTCGAAATGTAATTTTATTAAATTCAGCCATAATATATTAATTTTTAAACATTTGGTCGTCCAAGAGCTAGAATTTCAGGTAAAATAGAAGAATACTTATACATTGAATATATGTATCAATTTATAAAATTCTATGTTGTATTTTGTTCTTTATAGGTCCCTGATTTCAGATTTTTAAAATTTCTATGGACGATTTTTCAGTATACCATGACTCATGAGGTACTCTTCTCTAAGTGAACTGTTAATTATACAAGTGGTGCCTGATTGGCGGTATTACTCCAGTTGTAGTTTTCGTAGCTATAGGTGTATTTTAGGCGTTTTAAGTATTTATTTTGCATTATTGCGTTTTGGTGACTAGGAATCAACTCCTAAAGGACCTAAAGCGATCAACCTGAACCTCCACACTTCCACGCGTGAAATATCTAGTATATATAATCATAGGTACAAATTGTTTCAATTTTGCGGGTGGGCTGAAGCCCTAACTATTTATACATTGAGTTTGTGATACACTAATAAATTGGGGGAGGGGCTAAGCTCCCTTAGTCACCTTACGATTTGACTATTTGAGTCTATGTATTTAAGTATACAGCATTTAATAAAATAAAAAGTAGCTTTCTAGAACTCAATATTCATCATATTGAATATTGATTTGATTACCTAAGTTGTAAGTTAATTTTATAACAGCTGTTATACAATCACATTAAATTCAATAAGTATACTTGGTATTTAGATACGAGGTACCTATACCTCGCTACGTAAATAGTAAATAATTTGATGTCTGCAGATAGGTAGCTGTGGTGACTGGTGGCCTGCATTATTAGGCCCATCAAGTTTTCCGTACTTTATCGGCCGACTATTATAAACTTAATATCAACAACTTACAATCAGGGCTGGATTAAAGGTGTTGGGGGCCTCAGGGCCCACATAAGATTGAAATTTATGAATTTTAGTTAATCTACTTGCTTTAAAACTTAAACTTTAAAATTATATTAGTGATGGGTTATTCCCTCATCATACTATTAATTTCTTATCTAAACTAGAATATTTTTTGCGAATTATTAGCAAATTTTTTTTTTTTAAGTTATCATTTTGTGGGGGCCTCTTATTAATTGAATCTTATGGGAGCCCCGGTGGGCCCACCTTTAAATCCAGCCCTGCGTAGTGCCTACCATAGGCGTGCGCAGACTTTATTTGCAGGGTATGCGGCTGATAAAATATGCCCCTCTCCCACAGATATAAATGATCCTAAAATTAATGAGCATGACATTTCATCTTACTAATTTGTTCATGACGTGCTCCCAAGCGTCTGCCCGAAGAGTATGCAAACGCATAGGGTATACGCCCATGTGAGTGACTACACTCGATCTCCATATAATATTATTATATTATGTGATCTTATGACTATAATATATAATATTATTTAAACTATAGTTTCTGCGAAACACTGCATTGTTACTTATTGTTGTTCAACGTGTTGTCTAAAATTAATAGTCAGTTACCTACCTATTGAGTATAGACTATTGCCGATGATGACCGACTTGCTAGATAGGTACTCAAACACGGCCTATGAATTTAAATTGCTTACACATACGAAAAGGTATATCGGCTATACGACGTGACGGCCTAAAGCACTCAATCCGCCATAACCATAAAGTCTGGGCGGGTATTGAGTTAACCGTTGATTACTGACAAAAGTTATAAGGTACGATGATGCAATACACGCAATACGCAAATGTCGCAAATCTAATTATAACAACGACGACAATTTCCACGGAGACACCAACTTAAACATAAGCAACTATTATGTATAATAATAAAATTCGATAGAGATAATTAGTGCGGTTGTGGTAGTTTTTATTTAATAATTAAACCAACTTATTTCATTATTATGTTGGCTGTAATTAGTAAACAAATTAAAAACTGTGCTGGCTATTATACACGTATTTGCATTACCTACTTATTATAACGAAAGTATGTTTATTTTGTTAAGTGTTTTGTGACTCTCGGTTATTGTAATTTTGTACATAGTTATTAATTCTATTTATTTTAATATACTCATACTTCCAAACATGAATATAATATTTTTATTTAATACTTTTTGAGTCAATTTTTCGTTTAAATAGTTGTTTTAGGAAAATGTAGTTTAATGTTTTCTTATTCAGTTATTGCAGGGAATTATTTTTCAGATACAAGAATATATCATAATAAGACACGATTATATAATTCAGATGTATTGCTTTTTCTAAATATACAAATCATCAAGCTATGGTTTTATTGAAAAAAAATTAAACTGGATTAAAAATGGTACGTGAATAAAATTTTAATTATATAATTAACGTTATAAAGCTTTGCAGGATAAAAGAAAAGCAATTGCCAGTTATAATAGTGGTACTATATAGCCAGACTACCCAGTACCTATAGGTAAGCTATAAGTTTAATTTATTTTTAGAAATAATATGCGAGCTCAGCAATCTCGATGAAATCGATTATTCTTTTTTCTCGTCCGGAGCCGAATATGCTTCTTTGAGTGAGGTATTGTTTATATTTTATTGTGTTCGGTCTTCTTACACATAAGAAGGAATGTGTGAGTCTAGTTTGTCCAATGCGTACTATGGTAACCATGATTTCCTCGTGTCGTGTGAACTTTATTACTGAGTTTGATCATTTTTTGGTAGATGATAATTTTATTTGTTCAAGTTTATTGTTATTGTTGGTTTGTTTTTTCCAGGAATAATATTATTAACTGTAATTTACAACAATTAGCTATAAGTAGTATAGCGTAATACTATAGATAAAGTATACAATAATAATAGTAGCTACCTATAGGTACTATTATTACATTTTTTATTTAATGTATAATCTAAATTATGTATAGGTAGAATGTAGAAATATAATATTGCCGTGTTAAATTCAGTATATAACTAATTATTTATTTTGTGTACATAGAATGCATTTATTTTGTAATTATTTTCATTGGTCTCGCGTTAAGCGTTTTTAGGACTACCGATAACGATATCCACGTTTTGAATTTAATACGGTACAGGGGACATTGGGAGAATTGTGGTTAGCAAAAAGATACATTATTAAATCATCTTTATATTTATATTAATCTGCATTATTATATTGGCTAAAATAATGATATGACATAATACATTTCTCACGGTTTCTCAGTTTGTCTCATTTGAGTTGGCCGGCAGTTCACTCCCATTCTCCTCTTTGTGGAATAGGCCTACATGGGGACACCACAATAAAAAAAACGCGCCTCTTGCAATACCTCATGTGACATTAAATGCGACATATTATACATTGTCATCGTTTAATAAGCTAAGGTGGTGTGGAAACTTGCAATACATTACATTACAGTCTGCAGTAAATATGCTAAAATGACCAAACTAAATATTTATGGTTTTTATTAGAGAACATAATCCTATAATTTATTTTATTGTACAGCCGTTGTAGTAATAATACATATCAACACGACTAACTAGTTTTCTTTAATATAATATAATGTATACACGATTATGTTTTCAGAATTGAGAACCCCTAATACCTCTATGCGTCAAATTATTCAATAACTGCCTACAGGCTACAACCATGTACTATGATCTGTGTAAGTCCAAATGGATAACAAATTAACAACTACTTAGCATACTATAGTCTATATATAGAGCAGTATTTATATGGAAATATTTAGTTTGTTTGCATTGTTATAGAATTAATTAACGTACGTGTTTTCGAGGACATACTCAATTATTACTTAATATGTTTGATAATTTTTAAAAACTGCCTTAATATACGCGTCACCAACCACGTTGATGGGTATAGGTATTTAAAAGCCTTTCCTCCGGTGTTTTATTAAATGGTTAGATTTAATAGATATTAATTTATTAAACTATTCAAGTAATTACTATAATTTTTGTCATCTGAAAAAAAAAAACTTAAAAAGCTACCAGCACGTATATTATATTATAAATTGTATTTTAGGTATATTCTCTGCAATTTTGTCAGTCAATATGTTTTAAATGTTTCGTAGGTGGGTAACGTTAATCCGTTAATGTAAACTACCTAACTTAATCTGGGAATAACGTGCTTATAAATTATATAGTATGTAGGTACATACTTTTTTTATGAGTATTAGGATAAAGCACATATCAAGTCTGCAGAGACACAGACAAGCAATACCAGATTAAGACCAAGCATAGCCTTACTGCCCGAGACACATTTTTAAATACCAAAATAAATATTATGTATTAGCATAGGTAGGTATAATAGTTGTTTTGTTTAGAGATTGTTCTATATAGTTTTAAAAAAATTATCAATAAATTAAATTATTGGAATAATAAACAAACCGTCTGATTCCAGACAAAAAGCAAAATTTGGATCTGTCAGTTGTATACCTATATACAGTACCTATACATACTTAAAGTTTTTGGCTGGTATAAATATTTGATGACACTTCGATTCATCTTAGATATATTTTGTACTTAGAGAATATTATTCAATTATTATTAGAGTATTTGTCATACACCCATAACGGCCATAACAATAACTTTTCAAATTGTAGTCGATACGCATTTTATAATATGATCCATGTTGGTATGTTTGTGCTTATTAAAATGTAGGTAAGTTGAAACCAAGTGACAAATTCATAAGTGGGTTATACACATTAGACATCTCTTCACGTATTTCATCATTATTTTATTTTCTTTGATAGATTTTAAATTGTTTTTCAATAACGATTTATATGTGTCACATTTATCTTAGTTGTAGGAACGTCGGGCGATTCTGATGGATTGTTATACAAAATTAATATACGTTTATTAAAGTGGATTTTGTACCTACATACAACAACAATAAACTATATTATTGTGCTGAAGAAAATAATTTTTTTAATCCTAAAATTAAATAATGATTTTTTATTTAAAATTGGTTGGTTGTATAATTATTTGTGTTATAACTTATAGATATGAATTTTCTACCATCATACTGTGATGATTTGTATTTTTAAACAAATTATTAATAGAATATTATTTTTTTTTAAATTTAATTTTTAAGGTAATAAACTAATGATGACTATGTTTAAAAAGTATAGAGGGAAAATGTGGTTTTATAAATAGAGTAATAAACTCGAAAACTTTTTTCCAAATAACTATACAAAAGTGTTAATATTTTGTTACTAGGTATACTAAATAACTATATAGTTAGTAGGTAGGTGCCTACCTATATTATTATTATAACGTGAAATTGCTGAGAATAGTCAAAGAAACGTATTTATTATAATATTATATTTATTTTAAAATAAGGCTTTCTGGTTCGTTGAATAATTATGTACGCATCACGCTTGCAATATTATTTTTAAAAAAAACTCATCCGATTAACTAGAGCACCGTTATTTGTTTTTGAGTGATTGCCAGACATTATAAATTTAAAACAAATTGGTGGTTTAATGTAATACTTAGTATAAAACAGTATTTATGACAATATTTTTTGTGGAAATAATTTGTTCATTACCTACACTACCCATACCTACACTAAAATAAACGGAGTTTGTGGTATCATTAATACCTCAAGTAAAATAAAATTGGTTAATCGTTTGCGCATCGCGCTTTTTAACAATATAAAGATTAAAAGGTGTGTACCTATTACCTACCTGTAGCTAATGATACCACCGGATGATACACAGACAAGATTTAAAGATGACGATGATATCAAAATAACGATAGGTAACTCACGCGTTCTGGAACCACGGTTTTTGATAATAAATGTGTATACAAATCATTTTTAGTTTTGTAATTTTTATGTTAATATGAATATTGATTAAATAAAGATTCTAGTCTAACTAAGATGATACATTTTATATAAATAATTATATATATTTATAGTTTTATAATAATGATATAGTTTATGTAATTTATAGCAATAGCGATGCGCAAACGGCCTATACAAATTCGTATAACTATAGCAAATGAGCAAACGTCTAACGCTCATGAAATGGAATAATATTTTATACTACTTATCGTATTCATTTTCTACCAAAATTAATACGTTAAATTGTTTATCATAGGTATGATTGATCATTGATAGTATTAATGATTTCAATAATTACGTGTTAAATAATCAAAACTGCAGTAGAATTAATGTATATAATATAAACATAGTACTTAGACACCTTAATATTTACCTACTTATTATAAAATTGGTTATTGGAAATAAATGTTTAGATTTAGATAGATAAAAATGATAAATTTTAATACACATGTCATAAAATACACCTCAAATCCTATATTGAATGGCATGAAGATGTTATATTAGTATGAGTAAAAATTATGTACAGTGAAATAAGACACGTAGAATCACGATACAACTCGATCTCATCAGAATAATGTATGATCACTGCAGATAACAAAAGGGGCCCATAAATTTTTATTTTTTACATCATATAGTAGAACTTAAATATTTTTGATCTCGTAAATCGGAAGTCGGAAACCTTTCTGATGCCAAAGGCCAAAAACATTAAAATAAAATTGTTCACGGATCCCGGACCATATTTTCAACAAAAATGTATATTCATACCATATTTAGTTTATTTAAGTTCATAATAATAATAATATGTATGAGCAAACAACGTTTTAAACAGCAGTTGGGACTAGTTCATACTATCTTAGTTCGTGATTTTTAAACAAATTTTTAATTTTATTCGCGGACCACATATACAATTACAATGACGGCCACACGTGTCTCAATGACCGTAGCGTTCATTTATTTTTATGGATAAATGTATTATATTTAATATTTATTTATGCATTAAAACTTGAAAGTGTTTATATTTCTGGGAATGAAGTATTATGAGACTTTTATCATCTCGTATATATAAAAAATATTTCTTAACTTTTTTTATAATCAGTACCTATTTATTTTTTTTAAATCACACGAATGCTAAAATAACAGTGATGCAAATCTCCGGGATCAGGGAGTTCTATCCCCCCCTCAAAAAAAAAAATTACTGGTTAGCTTGTGTGTGTATATGGCAGATCCTACTATATATCATTATTTAGTATAGATGATGGTGTAGAAGTTAACATTTACTTCCATAATTAATAGGTATTGTAAATGTTGCTATAATTAGAGAAATCCCCTAATATCTTGGCAATCATTTTAGTTAAAAGCAGAGGACTTCTATAATTAAGATTCTGCTATACTACCTATATGACGTAAAACGTGTAAATTTATATATAGGTAATATTATAATAAATGGTGTATTCTGTACTTAGTATACTTAAGTATATCTATTTTATAATGTTTACGTAGATACCATATAAATTATAATATAATATGTATAAACATTAACGGGGGATATCGGAAACACAGGTACGCACATCATATTATTCTGTGCCCGCCGTAACGGTCATGTCGTATGGAGGTTACGCGTCAATGACCCGAACTGTGATAATGATATTATCATTATTATTTCTATTATTATTGTATATAAAAAGGTACGCGTATGTACCTATAACATATAAATAGATACACCGGGCATCGACCGGTTTTACGCGAAGTAGGAGAGGCTACTGCGAACGTTCCGCGAGATCTCCGCGTCGAGATCCGTGTCCACCTCTTCCGCCGTACAGCTCCGCGGCCGTCGCCACCTCCTCCTCCTGCTGATGCTCATCGCCGGAACTACGTCGTCGTCGCGGGCCAGCAAAGGAGACGGTGCACTTTGTCCTTGCAGCGGTCCACCGGTCCAGTTAACGAAGTTCCTCTGGCGTAACGTCTGCAGCGAATCCCGCCGTCAACGCGATCTGAGCACGGGCCGACACGACGTCGCGTATAATTTATTATTATACGTCCAGCGAGATCTGCGGATCTATTTTGCACGCGTTCTCAGCGATCCACGTCAATAGCCGTACCGCCATGCGCCGACAATTGTTCTGGAGCGGTTACTTGTTGGCGCTGACCGCCTCGGTGGCAGTGACAGTCGCGGCTCCAGCGGCTGAGCCCGCAGCATCGAACGTGGACGACGTGGTGACGTACGACCAGCGGCAGAACGGCACTGAGAACGTGAGGATCAGCCTGAGCGACCTCAAAGTGGTGCTGGCTCCGGCCGACGGCCTGTTCCAGATTATGTCCATGGCCGGCGCGCAGTTTCTCAACTCAGAGTTGGCAAGCGCAGCGTCTGAATACCGGCCGACGGGCCCCGAGTGCACCGGGTTCAAGTGCAACAACCGGCATAGGCAGGCCGCTAAAAAGTCAGTGTACAGTATTATGGCCTTATTACCTATATTTAACATAATTACATATCTACTTACTTGCACTAGCATTATAATTTAATATAATTAATAATTTTTATAATGAATTGCGTCGTAGATACACTAACGTACGTTAAAAAAGTATATAATCACGATCGCGTTGATATACCATCTATCAATGATATTAAACAAATTTATTATGAAATTTATAGTTAAAAGTTAGTAGGTAGGTATATTGATGTATTATACTAATTATGTAGCCCAAATTTAAATATTCCATCGCGACAGGTTCTCATGATGTGTGTATTACAGATCATAGACTAGTATCATAGGTAGGTTATTTTGAAAGTATTAAAAATAAACGTCATCGCATATAATAATAAAAGTTTTTACCAAACATTTAACATTTTTCGCAAACTTTTGTAAATGGTCATGAATCACGAATTATAATATTGGCATAATAATTAGAGGATTTCCTTCTAAAGTAAAATATTACTATTATATTTATTGAATTAGGTACTAAAATGACAAAAAAGGCGTACCGAAAGGAAGAAACTGGTAAAAGCGTATAACAGTTAACAGATAATGGTAACTATTATATTATAGACAATGGAAACGAGTGTAGTTTAATTACTCCGATTGACTTATTTAATAAATATTTGTATAGATACATAGTATTGTATATACGCGTATAGATAGGTGCAAAGAGATACTTTGTTGGTGACCATTAATTACTAAAAAAGAATAACTTGAAATTCTCTTTTTGGAGAAAATTAAGATAGTTGAAATCTTACATTTTATAATGTCCTTATTCTTTCACACTTATATGTTTGTTGTTAAATAACACATTATATCAAAAATTGATTTTAAATGATAAGAATTGTAGTCATTACTATTTTTAATTTCTTTTAATTCAAGAAAAATCGTATAATAAACAATTTTTCAAAAATTTTTTCAAGCTTTAATTAGGTATAAAGAATGAAATATTTTATGAATTTTAACTAGAAAATACTTTGTAAATGTTTGTAATTTTAAATAATTTTGTAAAAATTTGAACTTTAAATTCTTATGAAAAGATCGTGACTTTATATTGTGGATACTTTATATGTATGAAAACTTTTGAGTACCTAACCTCATATTAAATTTTCAAGTTTTTTGAATTAAAAAGAATTTACAAAGCATAGGTTTAGGGAATTGGTTTACCAAGAAAGAGAGAATAAAAAATAAGGGGAACATAAAATGTCAGAATTGTTTACATGGTCCAGCAACAATATTCAATAAAGTTTCAAAAAGTGTACGCCTATATTATGTTCGAAATGAGTGCTAGCTATTAGAAGTATCAATTAGGTATCACACATTGTCGCACTATAGGTAATATAAATCTATTAAAGAATTTTGTTTTTTGTTAAAATCTATATTCTATGTAATATACTACTTGGTATCACCACGAATATAATTACAGAGTTATGTATACATTGTATATTATACACTGTTTTTTTTTAAATGAAATTACAGTACGAAAAATCGTTAAAAAAAAGTATACGTTTAGTGGGATATATTGTATATTTGCAGTGTACCTATATAGTAGGTATATACTATATAATATCGTAATGTATATACATCACAATACTGAATACATATCAATATTTAGTATGTAAGCACAATATTTGTCATAATACCTAGTTATGTTACGAATTTATAACATATTCCGAGTTGTAAATTAGTATATTATTATAATGTATTAGTATTTAGTAAATAATCAAAGGTTTTAAGGTGATAGGGTGATAGGCTATAAAATAATTCAAATAATATAATGTTTTAAACATTTTATCATATGGTTCCATATAAATTATTTAGAAAATATTTTAAAGCTCAAATGTGTTTTTTTTACATCATTAGATACCTACCTTTTTAAAATCTATTTATTACGGTTTAGATATAAAATTATATACATAAACAAAATGTCACTGAAAGTTTAGGCCTATGCACGGAATTTTAAATTTTTTAACTCTAACTACTACATCAGAATATTAGAACTAACTGTTATGTTAATTGTCCATTTCATAGATTCTAACTCCTAAGCAGTGGTGCCAAAGTCCAACATTTTACCTATGACATTAGACACCTACACATAAAATTTTGACACCCACCTATTTCTTATAATTACCTTATCTTATAGTTTTTATGAAATATTATCAATTTTTAGTTTACAATTGACAGTAATGTCTAATACATGCAATTATCCATATCGTAATATATTTAGAATGACAAACGTAACTCTCCTACCTACTAAAATCACCTATGACGACAGCTGTCATAGGTAAATATATATTTTGGCACCACTGCTCCTAAGTAACTATTAGAGAGAACAATTTTATTAGTATAGAACTTTTAATCAACTATTTAAATGTATTCGAATAAATTACTATAACTTGGGAAGGTCTACTTTTTTGGATTAAAAATCATTCTCAATTTAAGATTACCAAAAAATAATTTTTCAAATTTTCAAATATACAATACATTTAAATCATTTAATAAAGAATAAAAATATGTCCTAGTTTCACTAGAATTCACAATGTGTTAAAATATTTTGTATTATACTGTAATTTTTGTATCTTTAACTATTATAATAAAGCATTAGGTATATGTATAACTTTAGTGAAAGTTAATGGATTTTTTAAAATTGAAACAACTCTGTCGTGATATGATAAAAGAAGCGTTTTTCATTCATGTTGTCTAAGATACGTTATACTTATTATTAATTAATTTACATTAATTATTTTGTAACCTATTTATTTTTCATTATTTAAAAGGTATTTTAATATAAAATTTAGTCCATTATCTCGTATATAACTATAGCCATTAATCACACTCTGTATACGTAGAGTGAATAGTCATATAATATCTATATATTTACCGATCCCGGCTAGGCCCGTCGCTATATACACATGCAAGTTATCACCGTTTTAGGGTGACATATAATTTTAAAGAAATAGAAGGAGCAAAATTAAATAAATATCGATATAGAAGAGTGGCTTTAAAATGTTCGCTTTAGGGTGGAAAAGATCTGAGGATTGACTCGCCAATCATTATATCATATTGAACATAGGTACACATGTTAAACGTTTGTAACAATTTTAACTGATTATTTATTTATTTTTAGGAATCGTTTTAAACTATCGAGTCTTATAGCACCATTGTTAAACAGCCAAGCTGATCAGAAAATTACAGAAACAGAAAATATTAGTATCAACAACAATAATACTAATTAAACATTAAGTAGGCAGGTATGAAAAACTATTTACAATATCGGTTCAAACAGGTGCAATTAATATCAATACAAAGATGAATGAAATATTACACAAACTATACTATATAGGTACAGTTCAATAGTATTTTTAAACCTGAAATCTTGTTATCCGTTATTATAGAATATTCAATAATTTCAGTCTTTGAACTTAGCATTATTAAAAATATAAATTGTAAAAAGTTTTCGTAAACATTAAGTATATATAAGTATATATTTTAGTTAAATTATTTATTTGTAAATTTGTTGCATTTTAGCATTTATATAGGTAAGTAGGTACTTACATAAGTGTAAAACCATATTTAATGTTTAGTATTAAACTATTAAATGCAGTTTTATTCAATAAAGAATTTCAAAAATGAAATGATTTGTGTATTTAATTGAAATATATGTCTTACATTATAGGATGGAAGAATAAATTCGCCCATTTACACTTTGTATTGAGTGTTGCGTTTAGATAGAGAAGATAAATACATTTGGCGGGCATGCGTATAACTGTATAAGTGACTTTAAAGTTAATATTGCCATTGATTTTGATTAGTTAGCTAAGAAAAATTAAATCAGCAACTTGTCTTCTATCAAGTATCATTAGTATCAACCTATATTAGTGCTTGAACCAGCTTGTTCATAACTGGATACCTAATTATAATGAGTCATGAGGCCTAGGCGTACATGTATAATATATTAAAATAATTATACAAAAGTATAGCATTCGCACATATTTTATAATATTATAAACTAGGTATACAAATAAATAACAATTATAATATTATGAAAATGAGTGATAATAGTGATGAATGTTGTGTGTTTAAAATAGTAAAAATGTACATTTTCATTTACAATGGTTGTAATATAGATATATTCTACTCTATATATATTTACAAATTACAGGTATAATATCAAATAATGATACAACAATAATTGTATATAATAAAACTATTTACATGTTTACATATAATCTACATTGATAAAACTAGCAAGTACCTACATCTAACTGTTATTTAAAATGAGCAATTTATATATAATATATTATGTATATGAAATATTCTTTTTTCTTAGTTATTTCTGTGTAAAACAATGATTTATTTTGATCATTGTACCGTTTGGTAGTTTTTCTTCATCACGTTACTGCGGGATATTTTAATAATATTTTAAAATTGTTAATATTGAAAATAATATTTATTTTTCGAAGCATGACGAAGATGTTTGTTTAGAATAGCAATCATTCCGGGCTATCCTTATTGTCTGGTAGTAGGCACTAGTCATTGGTGAAACTATATTAATCAAATTGTGTACGAATAACTATGGAATTTCGTTTCCAATTCGGGCAATTAAGTAATGGAAACCACATCAAGCTGGATGTTAT
Organism: Diuraphis noxia; assembly: GCF_037042655.1. Classification (NCBI taxonomy): domain Eukaryota; kingdom Metazoa; phylum Arthropoda; class Insecta; order Hemiptera; family Aphididae; genus Diuraphis; species Diuraphis noxia. Next base: position 21,525,418 of record NW_028301714.1, on the reverse strand, counting down.
TCAGTTATGGATAATTATTGAGACTTCTTAACTTCTGTTAGACGTCGTGTGCTTTAAACTATGTGATAGGATTTAGTTCAAACGGGTCAGATATCTAAAACGTAAAAAAATAAAAAATAAATTAAAAGTTTAAAAACTAAAATAAAAAGCTCATTACACTTTTTTTGCAGTAAATTATAAATGGTTTAATTAAATTGCGTGTGCGACAATAATTAAAATCAATCAATCACATTTTGAATAATAGAAACATTTTAGATAACGATTAACGATACATTGAAAAAATAAAATAAAAATCAACTACCTATTTATATTTTTATAGCGTCCTCTATTATGTCGGTTATTCATAGCCATTTACTTTTATCCAAGACCAAATATATGCCGCAGGTCAAGAATATAATATATATCCATTATAGAACCAGAATTACTTGTATGTATAATGTGTTTTGTTTATTGAATATTATTTATGGTCCACATGCTATATATATTATAATGTATTTCTATCCTTTTGACAACATTATCTAATTTATGTATAGATTACGTTGAAAAATCGTTTTCTATTCATTATGAATAAATAAAAAAAAAAAATAACACGAGTAAATTCTAAATAATATCTACACAAATAATATTGTCGGTTACAACGACCTAATCACCTGAATAAAAAAAAAAATAGTAGGTACATAGGTGAATAACAGTAAAGCATAAAATAAATAAATAGTTTGCGAACAGGATACAGAACAGTTTGCAGAATATCGGGTGACATATCCTACTCGAGGAACTCGCTTTTTAATATTACGCTATTGGCGCCCTTGCACTCGAGTTACTCGTCTTATCCGACAACGTAAGTAAATTAGTATTTAGTATCATTATTATCAATACATAATAATCATTAATCATCGTATTTGACGAACAAGTTATTTTACTTTTTATAGATTCATGATAAATACATCTAATATTTTGTTAAGTGTTTAATTAATATTAGGTTGAAAATAATCACGTTTATAGATTCAATCGAAATCCTTTAAAGTCTTATTGAAGTACGAAAATCTGAAACACTAAAATAACGAGTACTAATATAGTCTATACTGTCTATACGATTAAAAAATTGAGTTATATATAATATCAAGAGGGATTTATTGAGCAATTCGCATCACCCAATCACAAACTTTTTTCTTAAAAAATATGCTTATATAAAATCTGTGTTTTGGAAAGATACTTTTATATCCACTAAATATTTTACACTAAAAAAAGTGTTCTTATATTTTGAAAAACAGAAGACAGTATCGCTACACTGCTACAGAATACTAATTATTAAAAGTATATGAAATACATTTATTTTAATAATTTGAATAAATTCATTATTAAAAAAAAAAATGGGTTGATACTGATCAATCTGGTTAATTAATCTTGTATAAAATACTATAAACTAATATATATATATATATATATTTACTGTTTATTTAATTATATATATTTGTTTTATTATATTCTAAATCGATAAATTTGGTCAAAATTAATGATTATCTTAATTTTTTAATATTCCAACTTTGTATGCAGAGTGGTCCATTTAAGTGGGTACACTAATTATCTCAAAAAGTATGAACTTTTTTTTAGTTTTCTTTTTAAACTTCTAGGTTTATGTTTTTCTAAAACTATATAACATTTTAATTTTTCTCGCCTTTATATTTATTGGCGAAACCACTATCAACTTTTGATTTTTAAATAGTAACAATGTGTAATCACTTAAATGGATCACCTTGTGTACTTATACAGTTTACTGTCTACATAACACATATACCCGTGTACTAGATATACGAGTTCTTGTTATGTTTTTTACCATTATTAAAAAAATAAATCGCCGTAAAATGTTGTTTTTTGTCTAATGCACGCATGTTATATAATACATACATCACGATAAACTATATTAACATATTGTATAGATTTCAAATTAAAACGGTGTTTTATAAATTACAATTCAGTATTCGAGTATAACCGTGTTCTCAATTATTTTTCAATTGCTATACACGCTGAAGGACATCACGTTTCAAGATTATATTAGTTGTGTGTGTGTTCGGTACCGCTGTTAAATTGATTTAAAAGTGATTTTACGTTAAACCGTTTTGGCTAAACCGTTTTGGCAATGAATTTACCATGACTTAATAAATTGTGTCTACATTTTAACACGTCCCGTACGTTTTTATGCAGTCAATTTAATAACATACGTTTTTGATCTAATGTAGCATAGGCGCAAATAGACAAATTATTTTGGGGGAACTAAAGCCCCTCCTATAATATTTTCTACAAATTATATATTCTCAGTACTAATTAATGACTATAAAGACCGGATTTAATTACATTAAAAACACTCAAAAATTGCATAATCAAATTGTATAATTGCACCAAAAATCCCATAAAAATTGCAAAATAAATTGCACTATGAAAATGCAAGTTGTATTTATATATTCATTAATTAATATTACATTACCTAGTTACATTTAATATTAATATTACATTTTTGAATTAAAATTGATGATTAAATACATTTCTAAATTATTTTCATTAAAATTAAATCTTCTATTACTTAAAATATGTTTGTACAACGAGAAACTACGTTCTACGTCAACACTCGTTATTGGTGCATATTATTTAAAACAATTTAATAAAGTAGGCGTTATATCTAAATTAACATTTGCTTTACCTGACAGTCCTGACATGACTTCATAGTAACACTTAAAAGTTTTATACCCTTCATTTTTTTCAATTACATAATACATTTTTCCTTAATTTTTTTCCCTTTTGGACCAGGAATATTTGTTAAAATATCTTCAATTTTTCTAAAAATATCCATACTTTTCAGTAGTTCACTATTAGATTCTTCCAAATTTTTGAGATTCGTGCGTAACTCGGATAAGTGTAACTACTTTTTAAATTTTATTTTATTTTAGGCATTTCGACAAATACGTTCACTGTCGGTTTGTGCGGTCAAACTGATCAAAGAAATAGGTACCTACTAGTATACGTTTCAACGGGTAAACGCACACGACGGTTATCGCTAGTCGCAGTAATTTGAGCAAGAAAATTCCAGACGAGCGATAAATAACATAGATAATAGGTACTCCTTTATACTTCTAAGATCATATTATAATCAAACCAATAATAAAAATCCACAATAATGTTATTATTTGTATATGATAAAATTAGTTAAGAAATATTGATTTGTACATTTGATTACGTGAAATATACAAAATTGAAAAAAATTGCAATAAATTGCAACATAAAATTAAACAGAAAGACAGTAATTAATACAAATCGTGTACATATTTGATCAGGTTTGATTTATCTTAGCTAAAAAAAAGTTGCAATATCAATTAAATCCGATCTTTATTAATGACTTTTGAACTGGGGGGACTCGGAAAAAATATGAGGGGGACTTAGTCCCCCCAAGCTTCCACCTATTTGCGCCAATGTAATGTAGTATAATATATCTATTAATATTTATTATGAACTAAACAACCATTTCATCTCAACATGTTTTTGCGTGTCGGCGATGATATGTTTTAAAAATTCTTAGTGTTTATTATACTATTAGCAGTACTATATTTATTTTATAGAACTATATTATGTTGGCATATAATATAATCATATAGTTCAATAAAAACTGGAAAATAAAATAAAAAGGGAGTGGTTATTAACCTTCATCTTACTCACATTCAAATAATTTGTGGGTGTTTAGTATGAAAAAGTGAGTATGTTTTTTTCAAACGTCGTAAACATATACATTTACGCTTATAAACATTAAATAAGGTATGAATAATTTTATTTAATCGTATTAATATTATCTGTATAATATATGTAACGGAATATATTATTGTATATAACTATATAAGTATAGCGTATTAAACTTTAGATATATCTAACTATAGTTGTATGAATTCTATGTAAAAAAAAACAAACCTGCAGGTAATTATAAAAACCTAAAATTTTGAAAAAGTCAATATCAAATCGGTAACAAATAATTAGGCAGTAATACAGATTCGATTTGAGCCAGACACAATTTATTTATTATTCGCTAATCGTAGTAGTAAATTCAAGCTTTGAGCTACCAAATTTTTTTTTAAATTTTTTTTTTGGAAACCACTATTAAATTCAGCCCGCCGGCATACCTAACATATTATAGGTATAATACCTACCTATGATTTTCGGAGTCACCGTTGTGGCGTATATCTATTTAAATAATATGTAATATACTCTGCAGTTCAGCGAGAAAACTTGTCGTCGATTCTCCCCATGCGACCCTCTGTCATCCAGACTGATTGCACTTTGGCAGGATAGCTAGGATAGAAGTGCAGGGATGCGCTGAGTAGAACCAATTTTCGTCGGTGCGTGGCTCGTTATTACTGGACAAATGACTTATTGTATGTTATATTTGAGTAGCAGCACACTCGCAGTACCCACACACGCTTTAAAGTTAGAGCGCCGTTACCGTATGTATAAAAGAGGTAGTGCTGCACTGCTGCGTGTGATCTTACGATGGTGCATTATCATGTCCTGCGTGTGTGCTGGGTCAGACGAACTGCAGTTGGGCGCTTGCGGACCCGGCGAATTCGTCGTACACCACGTGCTGGAGCACGGGCCTGGTGGCGTTGTCGTATCGGAACGCGTCCAGCCCGTCGCCGTGTGGATTTCCTAGGCAGTACTTGAAGAACACGAATATGGACAGCGAGACGAACAGCACGACCAGCGCCGAATAATCGGCCATAATGATATTGGATTCTAGTTCCGGTGCGGGCGCGGTGCACCTGTACGAAACACGCGTGTGCCGTATGGTATACGTATTTATGTTGCACCACCGCTGCACCGCACTGGATGTGCTGTAGTGATCGGACCGATTCGCCGTGCGTTTGTCGGATCGCGTTTATGTCGCGGCGTTATATCGCGGGTGTGCGTCGCGTGTGCGTGTGTGACATGGCTTGCGATTCCAAGCTCGCGGCTGCAGCGCGCGTGCAGTCCTCTCTCCCACCGACCGATCGACCGCGCGTGTACGACAATAATAATATTATTATTAATTTATCGTGTGCATAATAATATTATGATTGGCCGGGTTCGCGGTGATTAACGTGCGGTCCCCACCGAGCGCCATCGAACAAAACTCGCACACACAATAATCATAATAATAATTTATGACTCTTCGACATTGGGCTGTTATTAGGATTTAGAATGTTGACCACTTACCATCATTGATAATAATCAACGATGAATTTTATATAGTTTGTTCCGAATGCGCACGGCATGCAGTTCCCTTATAATATGTATACAGGGTGTTTCACGGTCGGTGGCAGTATTGTGCTAAACAGTTCCCACCCGTTTCCGGTTTTTTTAACGGAAAAAAATGGTGCTTCACAGTGGCGCAGTCAGAATAGTTTTCTTCGGGATGAAGCTGATCAACTTTTATACAGCGGTGATTTACCAAGGTTCTTACATAAGTTTAACATGTGTTTAATGTTTCTTGCCAGGTGGCACTACTGAGGGCCTTCCTTTTCTAATATTCAATGTCATATAAATAAAATTTTGTCATCATACTTACTGATTATTGTAAAAATAGATTGTAAATATATTCTTCTAAAAAAAAATAAAAGTTTAACATGTATAGAATAAAATAGTAAAAATAACAATGAATTTTCTTTTATATTATTTTAAAAATACAATTTAAGATTTTTTTACCGACTTTCATAGACCATCAAAATAATTTTTATATGTTTTCAACATTTCAGGGAGGAGGAGCTGCAGTTTCCTCTCAGGCCTCTCCCTGGGTACACCGTTTTAGCTTCAGTATAATATTATATATTATATGCAGTGATTATTTTTATATGACAGAACACTTATTATTTCAAAAGCTGATAACGATTTTCGAAAATACATTACAGACATGATATGATTGTTAATACATTCTTCAAAAAAAAAAATATATATATATACCGTTTACTACTTAATCATAATTATAATACATTTTTTACCCTTTTGAACTAATATATTTATAACTTTTTAGTTTCATGTAAGTTTCACCATTTTCCGCAGTAACAAATTTATGCAAAAATCGAATTTCGGACGATATAGTAGCTAAATTGCTATACAGTGAAACCTCTATACATATAGTAGACAGCCACGGGGAATTAAAAATTGTCCACTATAGAGAGTTGTCCACTATTGAGAAAACCTCTACTTAGTGGACATTTGCAAAAAATTACTAAATTTTCACTATAGGGAGACACTATAGGAAATTGGTTATATGTACACTGTCTAATATGAACATATACATAGGAATATTTATTTATTATTTATTATGTATATTATAATATAAATATGTATATGCATATTGTATGTATGTATGTATTAAAACATTATGTAGTATAAAAATACTTATAAAAATGTTTAATGATTATGTAAAATTAAAAAAATCTGTAATTTACCGATACAATAATGCAATAACCGAACCATTAGTAATTTTTCGAATAGGAAAACCATTAAGAGGACGTGATACCCGCATGTGTTGTCTCTGTCTTACAAGTGCATTACATAGTAAATTTTACGTTCAGCAGAACACGTGTAGCTCCGTTTGCTTAAAAATTAGAGTGAATTGACCTCTTATAAAATTTAAAGGTATGATTGTTATCTAGTCAACCTCATATGCTTTTTAATATATTTAAATTTTAAAGGAAGTTATGAGTATTTTAAGATGCACAAAAAATTCACAATTTTAAAATACTCATAACTCGCTTTAAATTTGATATAAAATAAAAAGCGTATGAGGTTGTCTAGATAATAATCTTACCTTTAAATTTTATAAGAGGTCAGTTCACTCTAATTTTTAAGTTAACGGAGCTACACGTGTTCTGCTGAGCGAAAAATGTACCATGTTACGCATTTGTAAGACGGAGACAACATCACGTCCTCTTAAGATAAGATTAAATATGAACGAATATATAACAGATAAATATAGTATTTTTATTAAACGTTTTCGATATGTACATATATTGTTTTCCATTTATGAGAGGTAATTTTTAATTTGGTACCAGTTTATTGTGTCCACGTCCACTGTTATGAGTGTCCACTACTAAGAGGTTATAACTCCTATTATGCGCATATATTTTTGCCGGGGAATTTAGAAGTGTCCACTATTGGGAAGGGTCCACTATTGAGAGGTGTCCATTAATAGAGGTTTCACTGTAATCAATAGTTAAATAACGATATAATATATTAGCCTACCCGTTTCATTATTGAAATTTAATATTTATGATGTATACATCGAATAATGTTCTGCGTGGACTTATGAATGTATGCTGACATACTGTTATCCATCAGGGTTTGTAAAAAGTCAAAAAATAATATTTTTTAGACAGTTATCTTTTAATCACACACAAAAACCACTATGTATAATGTACATAAATATATATATATATATATATATATATTATACATATAGGTATGTATTATGTTTTTTCGATATCACTATTGTACTTTTACGATCGTATAATAAGTATTGTATAGTAAACACCGTCGACTTCGTTGAATTGTCCTGGTGAAAATATTATTGATCGTAATAAAGTGCACCGATTTTTATTAACGTTTCTGTGACGAATGCGTCCATAAAAGTAGTTTGGTATCGATATAGATATTATAATCATATAGATAATATATTATGCATTTATTACATTGTAGTGAGCACTGCGCATGTCTATAGAATGAAAATTCACATGGTTATTATAGGTACTTATAATAATATAAATGGTATACGAGTATTATTAAAGGTAGTAGGTATCTATACCAATAATAATAGTTTTCAATTTAACATTTATATTATATACTGCGAGCCGTTACACCGTTAAGTATATAATCTTCCGGCTTTCTTTTTTCATTTACGTCGATCGTGATAATGAGAAAACTGACATTTATATGTATCTTATTGCTTTAATTATATGTAGGTTTATTACTGTGTATTGTTGTTATTTACGATAGTGATTTAATGAGAATGGGATAGATGTTCATTTTAAATTCAAGTATACATATATAGCGGTAGAATTGACGGCGAACAATGATATAATAATTAATATACTAATACTAACATAATAAATTACAATGACTAATGTTATGATTTTCCATTTGACCATTTCTTAATTATGAACATGTTTTTGAAGTTAAAACAACAAATTGGAGACGGATCCAACGAATACTTAAAAGCCAAAATGTCGTTAAGATTGATATTCGTCTTCATGTATTTACGTACAAAATATGTCTAGAATTAAAAAAGTAAAATATCATAATTGTAAATCATAAAATGTATCATTGTAATTATGTTTATTACTATTAGTTTTTTTTTTTTTTAAATATTTTTTAAACATTTTTCTACTTATTTTAATAGAATATATTCTGTTGCTAATGGCAAACATTTAAATAAAGAAGACATTCGACTTCGGAGATCAAACACTAAATTCATGTGTGAGTAACCAAACATATTTTAAACTCAAAGTATCAATTGCAGGGCTAAATATATTGAAAAGCTGTTTTCAGAAGTACTTAATTTCAGAACCATGTATATTATGATATAGCTGTGGATCGCTTATGGTGCTTCATCATTATATTTTATTAATAAAAAAGATTGTAGGTTAAGGTTACCTTTACGGCTACATAGTACTTATATCTTATCCCAATAATATTTACACTGTGTATTAGATCAATATGTTGAACGTAGTATTACACTTTTTTGTGATTATGATTTATGATTTACATTTAAAACAAGTACCTATGGTTTTACTTAATTAGAATATCAAACTATAATCCGATATTTAATCTTAATAAATGAAGTACAGTCAAAAATTATATCATCAAGAATGGTTAATGAAGAATGAGTAATGACATATCGCAATATGTTATATATATATATATATATAAATTATACATTTTGTTTTAAAGTGAGGGGAGTGATGTATGTATATTGTATATTTTTTAGAATTGGCTATCTGAGTAACAGAATAAATATGATTTTTGGAGAACATCAAACGAATAAGATATGATTCCACAATAATGGTAACCATGATGTTTAATCAACATTTACCCTTATACTATACAATAAACATAATGATTATTATTTGGCTTTGAGTAATATTTGTCGTTTCAAGGATCAGAAAAGAGGCAATAACTTTTGCGGTTAAATAAAAAATACATGCATAGCGTTCAGGGTATGATTGTGGCTTAAAGTCGATAATATTACTATATGTATCTACATATTCTATATTTTAATTGGGAAGGTGCTTTTTAAGTGTGTACCAAAATTCAGTTGGGGGTGATTTTTTTTCGATCTTTGTCAATTTTTTATCTAATTTGACTAGATTACTAATGACTAATACCTATCTTATATTTCATCATGAAAATTGTGGTTAAGCCATAATTCAATAACTCACTCTGCAAAGATCGAGGAATGGTACTTTATAAACATCGTATATAGTATATAATATTTAGGTGCATAAAAAAATCGAATATTCAACCATATTTTAACTCTGTGCTGGAAAAATTCCACGGTTCAAGTATTTACGCCGATGGTAAAAATAACCGCAGTATAATAAATACGACATACCAGGATAGTTTATTTTACTCAGTTTAATTTTTTTTTTTTTTTTTTTGGTTTTCGGTCATTGATACCATAGTTTAATTGTTTACTTTAGGTAATGTAGAGATAATATGAATTGGTATATAGTTATGTTTCTGATAACTTGTGCCTAGGACGTCAGACAGTATCTATAAAATATATATATTATAAAATTTTGCTCTTGAAATAAGAACCTGTATATCTCATTTATAGCTACATATTATAGTATATTTCTTTAAAGAGTGTTAAGTGGGTAGAATCTACATTTGTAGAATTAAAGGTTTGATAGAGCCCTTTACATTTTAAAATGAAAATAAAAGATATATTCAATATAAACATTACACGATTACGTTAAACATATTGATAAATGTATATGTTATTCTGTATCTCTGTGCAATGTACTAATGCATTAATCTATTTGAAATTATATATTATATAATTGAACTCGTTCCGTATTTTAATATAAATAAATCAACGTGCGTCTATGCATAAGATGTAATTCAATTAACATTATGAAGAGTACGAAATAACTTGAATTTGATTTAAAAGATATTTAAGTATAATTGTGCGATATAGGTAAATAGCTTTATTGTGTATACGTACATAAGTATATATATATATACTTATGGGATATGACATAAGAATTAAGTAAATGGTCACCTAAAATGCGTAGTTCAAGTGATTATTGATTTATGATTAGTGACGATACCGTAATAATTCACCAATTATTAGCTGGTGGATAGACACGGCTTTATGCAAATATACATGTTTATTAAATAATGAAACATTATTTTTATGGACATTAACAAAATTTATTATATTAAATCATTAGTATATATAAATTATTCATATTCAAAAATTAAATTCAGCTAGTCCAATTATTGAATTGCTTATAATACCCGTATTAGATACTAGAAAATATTACAACAAACATCTTTTGACGTTGTGGGTTTTACGTTTATTATAATAAAATATATAAAATAAATGTTATTACTTTTTTTAAAATTTTAATTAGATTAATAAAATAGTTTATTCTTTAATAACCTTTTAGATATTTTATATATCATCCAATATAATTTTTTCATATATGTATTTATATTATTTTATTTATAGTCTACCTATTTTGGAATTAAACTCTTGATTATGAACAATTGGTACCTAGTAACTACTAATTTTTTTATAGCTACATTAAAGACAATCATACACTTGTATATAATGTGAAATTGATATAATAATTTAGTACTATTTGGTATCAAATATAAATATGTTTGTCTAGCGAATAGGGAATGAGAAGATAACTGACAAAATCATCCATCACCATCACAATGCAAGATCCGTGACTTCAAAGGCACATATTTAGTATGACAGTTAGTAACAAATCTTATAAAAATATATTTTATATTTTTAATTTTAATCTTAAAAGAGTAGGTAGTAGGTATTTGGTGCACAGCCAAATGTCAATATTGATTTTCCAAAAAGTACGTTTTACGAAATTTCGTTTTTCTTATAGGTATAGATTCTTTGATACTTATCATAGATGACTCACATAAATGTAGGTACTTTTATTTTGTATACGTATATTAAATACCTCCAAGTGCTGTTGTTACCTTGTTTGATTCTTACAATTTTTTACTACAATAGAACACGATTGCAATTCTTATTTTTTACAACAATAAATTAGTCACAGTTTATTTATAATAATGGTATACGTTTCATCCAATTTTTACAACAAGCGATGTCTATCTGAAGAAATTTTCTCCAGTTTCACTAATCGAAAATTCATATCATGTGCCATGATTAGTTAAAACTTAATATTTTATTATCTTTCGTATTTTATAAATATAATTTTTTAAGTATGTTAAGTGTGATAGAAGTTTGTGTGGTTTATATAAAAAAATTTCTGTTTTTGTACAAAATAAATAACATATTCTGAAGGGTGTTGATGGACAAACCCATTTCTCGAATAACTTCAATATGATACACCATCAAATTTCTTTATTCTCCAGTCATCATTTCCATGAATTCTAAAAACAAAGTTTTAATGCATGTTTAATACCTTATAAATTATAAAACAGATAGTTATTATTGATTATATAAAACGAATAATAGGTACTAATAGTATATTTAAATCACTTGTTGAAAATATAACGTACAAAATTACAATACGATGCTGAACACTCTAAACTACTTGACTCGTTGCAATAAAATATTATATACATAATTTTAATAGTTGAACATAATTTTTAACAATCAATCACTAACTTACTGTGAGTGCTTTAAACATAGACTCTATCTGATGTTTATTAAAATTATTTATTTGCATATTGCATCTTTACGTTTTCTAATATTATTAAATTCAAATAAAACAATTATTTTTCTATACAGAAATGTATCTGTCCTTCATACAAATATATAATCATATAGGTAGATTGAGTAAGTACAATATCAACAAATTTTGTTTATAAATTTAAACTATATTGAAGCTTCATACAGATATAATATAGGAATAATGAAAACGTTAAACTTTAAATTACTTTCCATATTTTTTTATGTATTTGAAGTGTTAACAATAGATACAGAATGTTCCATTAACCCTAGATTACTAACCTTATTTATTTGCCTTTATTTCTAACCATTCGTCAATATGACGAATACTATAAATATTATGAACATTTAACCATTTTTAATTGTTTTTTTCAATGAATCAAAAATATAATTTATAAAAACACAATAATTAAACTTTTGGATAACTTTATTGTAAATAATATTAGTAAAAAAAACGTTTTTCCTCATTTTTAAAATGTAAAATCGTTAAACATAAATTATAACTCTATAAAGGTATAAAATAATTATATAAGAGTAGGTAATACACAGGTTATTTAGCATTACAAATTGGACAAGTTACTATTTGATGTTCTCCACAAATATGTTTTTTACATGTTGCACATTGAGTTTTTGTCATTCGCCTTTTTTTATAGTTACAAAAAGTGCAAATTTTTGTAACTATAAAATTTTTGCTGAACAGTCACTAGTCAAGCTAGATCGCTAAACGTTATCGGGATAGATATAGGACATAATATATGAGAGATACAAGGAGGGTTTAATGATATTAGATAAAATGCCTAAAAATAGCAACAATAAAATTATCAGTGTTCGTCGAATCGACGAATAGTTAGCGATCTAGGGTTAAGGTTATAGCGTACAGCTGTATAGCTGTAAGCAATACACATTTTCCAAACAGTGAGAGTTAAAAAATGAAAGTAGAGGTATTTAGATCGAAAACCATAATTGAAGTCTATAGTTGTATATTATGAATTGATTTAAAAGTTTGTTTTGACTGTTAGTAAAAATATACTGAAGAGACTGAGTTGGCAATTTATAGGAGGATTTCAGATTTTGCGTCATTGCTAGTTTTATATATCAAATTTATATTATTTAACTGAACAATTAAATTATTTCTCTTTATAAACTCACCATCAAAATCTACTGTTCCAGAACCATCGGAATCAATTTCGTCAATCATCATGTCCAATTCTTCGTTGGTTAGCTGATCGTCGAGCTCTCTCAAAATTTCCTTCAGGCAAGATGTAGGAATATAACCATTTCCTTCTTTATCGTACAGCCTAAAAGCTTCACGAAGTTCTTTTTGCATAGCTTCATCGTCTTCTTCAACAATGAACTTAGCGGCCAATGTTACGAATTCGTCAAACTCCAAACGTCCAGATTCTTTAATTTTAATTTATGTACGAGTTGTATTTAAAACCAAATTATTAAAAAGAAATAAAAATTACTGTCTGCATCAACTTCTTCGATAAGTTCATCAAGAATCTTCTTGTTGAAAGGCTGTCCCATAAGTCGTAAGATATCAGCCACCATGTCTGTGGGTATACTTCCGGAACGTTCGCGATCAAATGCATCGAAAGCTTTCCTGAGGACTGAATATTAATCACTAATTAAAAATATTTTTTTTAAAATTTTTTAATAATAATGGCAACTTTCAAAGTATAATTTTCACAGCTCTCTTACCTCCATATACCTAGATACATATATAATATTATATATTATAGTAAAAACGGATTATTTGTATTTCATAGTATTTTACAAATTTATTTATTACGCATAAAAACCATAGCCTACGAGCAAAATTCCATTTAACAACGACTATATAAATAATATAGGTAACTATTAATTGTATTCATAGATACATATATTAAATTTTTAAGAAATAATAATTAATTACGCGTAATTTATGTGAAAATTATGATTTTAAAGTTTCAAAATTTTTATTTTGATAACTTAATAATTCTAGAAATTCAAATATTTTTAATATTCAATGTGACCATTTTTAAATTTTAATTCATTAAAACAAAAATATACCGTAATATGTTTATTTTAAGCATAATCTATATAGTTATTGTAGGTTTATCTTCATTCGAAATATGAATGTTGTTTTGATAAATTCAACATAAATTTCAACAGTTATTTAAATTTTTCAAGTAGGTATTCAAAAGGTATAATAAACTATACGGACCAAAGTGATTTATATCAATATTTAGGACATGAACATAATCAGTTAGGTATTATATATTATATATATTATTATATTTTATACTCGTATATTCAAGGAAGGCAATTTTCGTATTATATTAGCATAAATTCATAATTCTGTATTGCAAAATATATTTTGTTATTAAAATATCTCAAATTTTAATCAAAATATTAACACAACATGATCCAATACAATTAAAAAACGATAAGGACAATTACATATTTTCTCATTTGAAGAACTTTATATGACTTAGTGTTTTGATTACAAAACAAAACGTAACAATTTTTGACAAAACAAAGTCATTGACAAATTAAATATTAAAACCGAATTTTAGGTATAAGTAGACAATTTGACATATTTAGGGTTAATAATCATTAATCATGTATTTTTTTTTATTGTTTAACACATTTTTATTAAAAAATTAAAGCATATCAATACAATATATATTTATATATAATAAATATATATATAAATTATGTCTAAGTAATAAATGTATTTTATCATATAAATATATTTATCTAACTAATATTGATTTTATTTTATAATTGGTCAAATATAGGTACTAATTATAAATATATTTTTAACAGTTTTACCGAAATACAAACCATTTATAACGACACTATATATTTGCATAAATATTATAACATATTAAAGATAGACAATTATTGACAAAAAAAAAATTAATTAATTAATTAAAATGAAAAACATCAATTATGTATCTTTTTGTTTGTAAATGATCTGTAACTTGGTCATTAGTGTACTTGAGTAAAATATATTAGTATATTACATACAATTTAAATTATTATTTATCTATTAGCTTATATTATATACATATGTATTAAAACAATAATGTAAATTCAAGATTATATTATAAAATCTACTATATTTTTTTATTGTTGTTATCTAGATATTGAATAAACAGTGAATCTAGATCGCTGTGGATCAATAATTATTAATTATCTATTTTTGTTTACTTAATGTTTTAAAATACTTTGCTTAGTTAATATTGATGAGTAAGTTCTTAAAGTGCGAAGGAATATTCTTACTTTAATGATATGAATGAAAAAATAATTGTATACGACTGAATACTGATCCATCAAGTACTAAATAACCATCGCAGAAATAAAGATTTTTTCCAGGTACGTTATAAACGGTTTCTACTGTGAACTTTTATATTTTATATACTATGAAAAATGTGTGTGATTACATATATTATAATATATAATAAAGATATAAAATTAATATTTTATATAATTACTTCAATATCATACATAATACATTCAACTAAATACGCTGTTTTACTTTAATTTTAATTTTCCGTATACAAAACTACAAAAATTTGGAATATAAATTGACTTGTCAAACAATAAAAATTATTCTTAGTGATACCGCAACATATTTCGTAAACTACTTTAAGTCAATCTATAAGTTAATTTTAATACATGACAATATAAGTAAATCTAATAATTCATTATTTTATCCATTTTAAACTATTTAGACATACACTATTGTTCTAAAATGAATGAGTTTAAAAAAAAAATTGTGAACTAACTACTAATCTTTGATTAATCTAATTAATTCAATCTATGTGTTTTAACTTAAAGCAAATAAACTACTAATTTCACGTTAAATGTTGATGTTTATTATATTTATTTAATAATATGGAATTATTGACAAATCAAAAACTATTCATTATGATTCATGGAATAAAATTGTAAGTTGGCATGTTTATGAAATTAAAAATAATTTTGCAATTTTATATTTTTATATTTTTGAGAATAGCTTATTTGTGTTTTTGTTATTCGATTACTAAAAAGGCAATAAGCATTTTCAAAATGTAATATTTAAATTACAAAAGCAGGAGATAATTAAGCGATGTTTAAGCTGCAAACATAAGTTATCGGTGTACATTATGCAGTTTGTTTGAAATGTCGAAGTAACAAAATAACTATAGAGGTAAATTAAAATGTTTAATGGTAACAAAACAAGCAGGAATGCCAGAAACTCGTTTGAGTAGGTATTAAAAATTAGTGTAAATAAATAATGTTTGGATTAGTGAAAAAACACAAATAATATGAGGCATATTAACAATATGGTAAAAAAATATGTGGTTTTTTGAAACTGTTTACACCACAGTTGTATACTGGCTAAGCGATAACCACCGTCAAAACCTGGGAATAATAAAAATAGAAACTAAATAACTAAAAAATAGGTAATTGAATTCACATAATTTTTTTATTAGATTCTGAGCGGAGGGATGAATGTATTTTTTTTTACTTTTGATAGTTTTTAAAATAATATTAATCGGCTTATTTTAATAGTAAGTATATCATACAAATTTATAAAAATGAATGATCTTATGGAATATAGATACATAATATTATATTGCATGTATAGGTAACAAGATTATAAACTTCAAAAAATATTCTATACCATTTAATTTTAAATATTGGCAGTACGTTGTTGAAAACCTTTACTTTAGAAAAATTTTACTTTTATACATTTATATTGTACTAATGTATATTATAGATTATCCTATGGGTAATGTACCTAAAAAATTATAATAAAATATGTTAAGATTTGTATATGTCTCCAAATAATTCTTATTCTATTTCGGTTCAATATTAATTGCATACTGTATATAATATTTTAATCTAGGTTAATGTACGCCATAAATATATGTATATCTATATATTAGCATATATGTATGTATAATATTATAGTGTATGTTTATTTTTGTCTTTCAGCCTATACTAAAAAATATGATTTAAAGCGTTTGACACAAATTTAGTTTGACTGCATGATGTATTTTAATATTTTATGATATATCTAGGAAATTCAAGTAACCTAGTCAAATTATTTTAATAAGAGTGATGCTAATTTTAGTTTGTGGTCATAACACACTCGCTTAACCGATCCAGCGCTCAGCTATTATGGATGTGCCAACGCTTGGAATGATGTGTGCCAAGAAGTTTATTATTATTATATTAATAAGCGTGTATACTAGTATACGAAACTAAAAGTTTATCGAGTGAGTGTATATAATGGGAAAAAGTCAAATTTGCACTTGTACAAAATGCAGAAACCTACATTAAAAATAGAACATTGTTTAGCTAAATATTAGACATTAATATTCTGAGCTAGAAATTTTAAATATAATGTTACCAATATATACATAAATATATTATGTATTGTGATTAAATTATTCACGTAATATACATATTATACATAAAACTAAGTTTATTTTGTTTTTAACATTTTTAACATTTTGCAGATTTATTATTAAAAAAAACAACTATTGCTTCATTTTTATTACTAAAAAGATTTATATTTATAAAGTTTTATATGTTATACTTTTAAAATTGTACCTACAATTTAGTATTTAAAATTCTATTACTTATGTTATACTAAATTTTAAGCCTGTAATAGTATGCTTATTTATTATTTGGTTCAGTACTAATGGTACTTAAAAGTTAAAAGTATTATAAGGTAAAAATATACCTTTACGTTAGTATAAGTAATAGATACTTCTTATTTAAGTATTTTTGTTTATTAATAACATTTGTAAAGACGAAGGAAACAATGTAATAAATAAAGAAGTGAGAAGTGAATGCATATAAATAATTATAAATTACAATTAGGTATATAAATATTATAAATATGTATTTTAATCTAAACCTATTCTATTTAATAAACAATTTATTTATGACGAATAATTTATATATTATGGTTTTGATATGAAAATAGTAAATACTGCTTATAAATAACATTATGTATTAATTTTTTTGATTTCAAAAATTAGTCGTGGACAGGAGAAAAAACGAACACGGTACACGACGTTCACAAATAACGCGTAGTTACCTGAGATTTGTTCTGGCGGTAAATCTTCCTACAAAAAAAAAAAATAACAAAAAACAAATTATAGATTTCAGCCAAGAAGATTTTATACGCGTGCATATAATATAGGTGTAAATAGTTGTAAAGAAACTGAATGAACATATCTATTTGGCAACTGAACACATACAATTGTAATTTTGAATCGAATTTCTAACGATTGGCAAAACAATAATTGTCTGCCAATGTGCCAATTTATCTTTACTTTATATCTTGGCAGATGACAAAACTCATCCAGCAGGTAGAAACGACAATACAGTATATATATATATATATAATATATATGCATGTGTCTTTCTTTTTTTTTGACACGAGTTAATAATTATTAAACAAACTACAACTACCTATTTAATAAAGTATGGTGAATTGCCAAATTTTTCATTCATTGACGTATCGAAGGTAAACGATATAAAACAACACAAGCAGTTATACCTATAAATTCTACTTACCATTTTTCAAACAAGGGAAATCGACTTAAACAAACAACGGGAACGTTTTGAGGGAAAAAATGTGCCGTACGTTCGCTAGTTGTGAACTGGAGAAGTCAGATTATTATACTGAATCGCAAGCCTGCACCCCCACCGTTTCTGAATTTTCTGTCTCCGGGGTCTGCCGTTAATATGCTCGCTGAAGTCGAGGAAAGGGACGATGTGAAAATAAAACCGATAAAATTAGAACTTTTGGAAGACGATCGTGTACAACACACTACACTACTACAGCACTGTCAGCGTGATGTAGTCAATGGCATCATTTCAGACTAACACGCGTTTGGTATCCAATAACAAGTCTATTTAATTTTTAAAAAAATTACGTTTAAAAACTTGACAACAGATCAGGACTATTATAATATTGTCAGGAGATACATAACTGCACGTTAAGCGTTGAAGAAAAACATCGAAAAACCATACAATTAAATATCTAATATCTAATTTCCAGTACATATTATACAGTTTTTCAATACGGTACGGGACAATCTCAAAAAAATCATAAAAAACTCATTAGTAATTGGTTGTTACATATATAAGGTTTTTTTTCTTCAAATTTGTTGTATTGTTAAACATGTAACTGTAAATTGTAATGTAGGTATTTCAATGTCACGTATAAAATTACATCGGATTATATAACTTGCTAATTGACTATCCACATCACTGAATAGAAACGAATGAAATACATTAACCTTTCACGTAGGTAACATTGAAATATAAATAAAACGTAGGACAGCAACATCAGTTAAGTACCTTTATAGGTAGTGGTAGCCATTATTAAATAATATATTAATATATTATATAAAATGCAGAATAAAATAATAACTGTGTGTGACTAATGATATTTATTTTAATAATCAATATTGGGATTAATCGTTTATGATTATTTATTCATTTATAATTTATTTTTAAAAGTTTTTAGATTATAAATGCTTAAAAAAATAAAACATTTTTAAAAGAGCGATTGGAATATAAAAGAGTCGAGATAAAATAAATTAGGAACAATCCCATAAAATTATATTGTTTTAATAGATATGAGGCCAAGTTTTGCGGGTGGCAGTATTACTAAGACTTAATGCGGCAAAGATATACATAAAACAGTTCGCAGAATGTTTATACGATTTAATAATAGATTCTGTGGACCAAATATAATATCCCACACAAACCCATTTAGTCTGTTGCACTCACAAATTCATACTGACACCATTTTGTCCTTAAAATATTATTTTAATTTACAATCATATACGATTACAATTTTTATCATTAGGTAGGTATAATTTATAATACATCAATATCTGGTCTTTGGATTGATTTAGGTTCAATAAAGGGCTTCAAAATATTATTTATACAATTGATTAGAATATTGTATACATAAGTTCATTATTATTGTTGGTTATTATAAGCACAACATAAATAAGATGATATGAATATATGACGTGTTAAAAAGGAACCAATATAGTAAATATACATATACTGCATTTAGAATTAATGAATTCTAATTATTAGATAAAATATTCACGAATTAGTTTTTTTAATTTCAAATCTGAATAAACTAATATTATTAGGTATTAGTATCGTTTATTGGTTAAAATTCTACAAGAAAAATCGTAAAATCAATACGCATTGCGCTCTAAAATTATGAATTTCTCAGAATTACACTGAGTGTTGTTCGGTTTTGGCGTTTGTACTTCTCTTTTTAGTTTTTATTCGTATATCGTATGAGCGTTTTACATGGAAAAAATTGGTACTTCGTATTTTAGTTTTTTATTCTATAATAACTACAAATAAACAAACATCGCTTTTTAATGATTATACATTTCAACATTTGAATAACAAACAATAGTTAATATAATTTTGATATTGTTTAATAAATTGGTTGGATAACTGTTCTCAAGTTTTTAATTTCTAAACATAAATTTAGAACACTTTATATACTTGTTGTGTCTGTTTGTTCGTGTGTCTCAGTAGGTACGTATAGTGAGACTGTCGGCATTAATTTTTCATTTTAATATTAGGTAGTATTCATAATTTAAAAAAAAAAAATAAGAAATAGAAATAGAATTAACTAGAGTTTATTTCTACACATATTGTAATTCTATATAATTGAATAAATAAATAACTTAATAACGGTTCTATTACTAAGTAAATTGGCATTTATAAAATTAAATTAATACTTTCGTAATATATTAAAATATAAAAATATGAGTAGGAATTATAGTTTATTGCGTTGTATAATATTAAAATTATTGCTAGTTACTTAGGCACCATGATAAATGAAAAATGGGATAACACTCAAGAAAGGTAAAGGTAAAGCAAGGACAACATTTAATAAAACAAGCGCATTTTTCAAAATTCATAACGTATCTCTTAAAACAAAAATGAGACACATAAGGTGTCTGCTCTACTCTATGGTGTAGAAACTTGGATACTGAATTATGCCATTACAAAAAAGAGAGAAGCATTTGAGTTATGGTTATATAGAAGAATACTGAAAATATCGTGGATTGCTTGGATTACAAACGCCGAAGTACTTAGGAGAATGAACAAGGACGCTGAGTTAGTAAACACCATAAAGATAAGAAAGCTTCAATATTTAGGTCACATAATGAGGAATAAAAGTAGGTATTCAATAATTCAAGCCATTTTGCAAGAAAAAAAACGAAAAAAGAGGCCCTGGCAGAAGAAGAAAATCATGGATCATAATCTAAGGGAATGGTTTGGAAAGAGCTGATCAGAGTTGTTTCACATCGCAACCGATAGAGATGGCATTGTTGGAATGATGGTCACCAATATTCGAAATCGGATAGGCACCTGAAGAAGAAAAAATATTAAATATTAAATGTGCTATCCTAACTTGTTTAGGAATCTAAACTCAACAATGAAGAGCTTATATTCCCGTTTTGCCCAACCGTCCATTCGTTAATTACCAGTATTTAATTACGGCTATTTATATTAAGATACTTGTTTACTTATTATTGTATATAATTACTGTTCATAGTTATGATTTTTTGTAGATATATTAAGATATTTAATTATGATTCTTAGATGATTAAGATGATAATTTATTGTATCTATACCTATAGTTGTTTATATATTATTATGGCATACCTATATCTACCAAAGTAATGAAGTTACAAAATTCTTCTAAAATGGTATTTGGAATTATAATTTATTGCTCTGTATTAAAATACGTTTAGAAGCCAAAAATTTAGCACGCTCACAGAGCTTTCTTAACTTGATGGTGTGAATCATCAAATGTGGTGGTAAAGAGACCGGCTGTTGCCGTAGCGACGCGTTGTTTCTCGCAAACGTGTACAAAACATCTAGTGTACCTTTAAAATATAGAATAATTTTTAGAAAAAATATAAATACTTAGTTTTTGATTATGCAAAGTTTATTTTTCTAGTAAACCCACCTTTCAATTTTCATGAATACATTAATACATATTTTCTATACAAAATATTTTTGATTTTTCATCTCTGCAACACGGTTGCTCAATTTTTTTTTTGTATTCTGTATTATCCGATTTTGCTCGAGAAATGTAATGTATTTTATTTTGCTATTTTAATATTTCCTCTGTTCTCGTAGAAACATACATGAGAATATTTTTTTGGTTTAGTTCTACTTGAGATTATCCTTTCTTCAAAATTCAAATTTTTACTCCTGTAATTTTTATTCGGATTGCAGATGATTGGCTGTAACTATTTGTTTATTAACTATTTATTCGTCAAAGTGATTTGATTCCTTGGTTATACTAATGAATTCTACCATTTTTACTTTGTGGTTTTCCGACCTCAATCATGGTTAACATAGAAAATAGGATCTTTCTAAACATTCCACTGCGCCATGCGGTATATGTTATGTATATTATTATAGTGTTATTTTATTACTTATCAGTTATCACATAATAGTTTCAAGTGACGTGTCATTGAATAAATAAATAATGTTATGTTCGTATACATTTTACAAACATATAGTGTAAAGATTTAAATATGTGGGACACCAAACTGCAAGGTTTGCTTAAATATAGTACGTCAAAACCGGTTTGCAAAATATCGCATATTATTATATTTAAATTAATCACATATTATATATATATAGGTACTATGGTGCTTATTAACGATCGATCGCATGATTCGTATGGACCAGGCGTGCCCAACCCGCGGCCCGCGAAGGTATATAAATAATTGTATAAAATTATAAGGTATAATAATTAAAAATTTGTATTTGTATAAAAAAAAATTATCATTTACAAAAAAATACTTTACAATTTTGAATTTTTATATAAAAAAAAATTGCATTGGATTATAGAATATTAATAAAAAAAAATTACTGAGAAATTTGGGCTTGTTTTTCTTTAACCAATTTCTTTAAAGACCGCCATAGTTTCGTAGCATATCAAACACATAGCTTTATTTCGATACTCGATAAAAAAATAACTTAGACTCCAATTATCATTAAAAACACGGCATTCGGTATCAATTTTGTGCTTTTTATTTTGAGACATCTTAATGTGAACCTACAATGTCTAATAACAGTAATAACTAACAACTATAGCGTGGAAATATTGAGAACTTTAAACACATACGATTTGAGTCATAAATTCGATAAGTGAACAAAGATAATATTATATCCGATAAAATGTACAATATACCTATGACTAGTCTATATTTTATCGAAATGAACAAAAAAAAACCCATTAAGCATATACGGCCCGGCCCGCAGTACAAATATAAATTTTTAATGTGGCCCGCCAGTTGAAAAAGGTTGGGCATGACTGGTATAGACAAACAGACGGTATAGTATTGGGTAATGACACTAAAAAGTTGAATAGTGTTTGTGCAGTGTTAGATAGTGTTTTTATTTATAGTCTTGTAGACCAAAATTTGTTTGTTTGTACATATAAATCAACTTGCAGTAAACTCAATTATGTCAATCAGTCTCATCATCGGTACTTACCTAATTTTTACGTCTCGAACTTTAACTCGGGTGTTGACTAGTTACCCTTAATGGCTGTTTTTGGCATTTTAAAAATGTACCAGTTGCTCTCACATATTATTGTATTAATGATTAAAATACCAACCCGTAGAATAGGGAGGTAAATATGTAAATAATGAATAATATATAAAAATAATATTTATTATTATTTTTTAAACAAAATTCTATATTATGATAACTGTTACATTGCTGAACAATAAGATTGATTGATAAAATAATACAAAACGACAGAAGAGACTGAGCGAAGAGGCCTACCATCGGAGGTACAACATAAATATTCATTTAAGGTTTTATCCTAGATAAAAACAATATGAATATAATAACAATAAAATCTGTTAGTCATTATTACAAAACATAATACATAATACAGTAAAAATAATTAATATTATACTTAAATTGCTAACCTTCATTTCATACTATTTTTTTACTATATGCATTTTTTTGATATTACAAAATTGAAAATACAATAACTATACAGAGTGATCCATTTAAGTGGGTACACTAATTATCTCGAAAAGTATTAACTTTTTTTAAAACTTTTAGGTTTATGTTTTTCTAAAACCATATAATATTTTAATTTTTTCACCCTTATATATTTATCGGTGAAACCACTATCAACTTGTGATTTTAAAATGGTAACATTTAATAAATATATCATGAATTAATAAAACCATTTTATTTCATGAATGTACGTGTTAATTTTTTTATTTTTCGTTGATTGGTTTGTGACTTGTGAAATACAGCTCATTAAAGTATTGGTGGTTTTAAATATTTTTTCAATAATTGTAAAAAACAGGAGCTAGTGATAAATTCGATATCGTTGAATCCTGTAAGGTAACAAAATAAATAACAATTAATTAAAGATTAATCATTTTGCTTTGAACTCTAATCATTTATTAACTTATCGGCTAGAACAGTTATCAATATTGTTACCTATTAGGTTGAACGGTATCGAATTAATCAGTTATAGCTCCTAGTCGTTTCAAATGAATAAATAGTTTAAACAATGCTGCATGTTCCGAATAACACTTCTGTCAACCTCCAATACTTTGAGAAGCTGTATCTCGCAAACCAATCAACAAAAAAATTAAAATGTTAACGCGTAAATTCATGAAAAAAAGGTTTTATTAATTCATGATATTTTAATTATATGTTACCATTTGAAAATCAAAAGTTAATAGTGGTTTTACCAATTAATATAAGAGGGAAAAATATTTTAAATATTATACGGTTTTAGAAAAACATAAACCTAAAAGTCTAAAAAAAAAATTTTTAAAAAGTTAATACTTTTCGAGATAATTAGTGTACCTACTTAAGTGGATCACCCTGTATATCTATAGTATATATAATTGTTATTATCAAAAGAAAAAAAAAATATTATTATTTAGTATTTTACTTTTTTTTAAATTACTTATATTGTTTTGCCACTTTTAATTATTGTGTTTGATATTTTAGTATCCAGATTATTATAGTTAATGGCCATGCAAGAAGACCGTGAAAAGAGAGAAAAGATCCCACACCGTCGAGGAGTGGCAACAGAGATGGGAAGCAACCAGGAACGCGTCCTGGACCCGATCCTGCATTCCATCCCTTGGACGTTGGCTGTGTAGAACGGTCCCGCTAGTGCTCCTGACGTTCCACATGTCATTAGCGCTAACGGGACACGGCTGTTTCCAGTCATATCTTTACAGGAGAGCCAGGGCCGCCAGTCCGATGTGTCTGCAGTGCAGGGGCAGTGAGGACACGGTGGAGCATACTCTGTTTGAGTGCTACTATTGGGACGCCCTCCATGACCCTCTGTCCACCCAGCTGGGGCGCAGACCATGTACAACCGACATCCAGGACTTAATTTGCGGGCCGCCATTTGACCAGCTTCCAGCAGACCCGGATGAAAAGTCAGGTATATTAAGGTACGTGGAGGAGTCATTTCGGCTGTTCTATGGAATGGTCGAACGCATCTTCTCACTCAAAGAAGAAGAGGAGCGAGTCCGCCAGGCTGCAGAGGTGCGGCAGTGAGATCCTGATGCAGAATCCGGACATCAATCTAGTTGAAAAGCAATTTACTGTAGCCGAAGGCACCTAGGGAGGCACAGCCTCCCAGTATTGTACCCACAACTTTAAAAATGTTGTTGTAATATTAGTGAGTGGGGGATTGTCCCACCGCTAATAATAATTGTCGATGTTATTGTAATCAATAACGATGGGAGTCAGAGGAGAAGTAATGCTAACGAGGTTCCTTCTCTGGCTCTCGATACAAAAAAAAAAAAGAAGATTATTATAGTTAATATTTACATATTTATCTTTTCTCTTAATTGGTTGGCAAATTGTATTATTATCTGTATAATGTTTGTGGAGCTTTTTTTTTAAGATTAACTCTATCAAAAAAGCTTTCAGATCTCAGTAACTAGATGATCACCTTAACGAATAATTGAAAATCAGTTGCACCGAACATTATAAGTAGCTTGTAAGGACTAAAAAATTTAATTTTTCCCATTAAAAATGTATAATCGTGTTTTATTTACCATTTAAATAAATATATAAATAAATAAATGTATACAAATAAAATTTAAGAAAATTTAAAAAATAAATATTTTTTAACGTGTGTCATAGTCATTAAACTGTTTGGGACCGTGGAGAAATATTTAAGTTTTAAAACTGACCTCATTTCCTTGATACAGACTACAGACTAATATATGAATGTTCCCAAAACCTTCAGTCACAATCCTATCAAAAGACTTAACGAGTTAGTAGTTACTGTAACCAGTGTAACCTAACCTATTTTTACCTATTTTTATGTATATGGTACTATTTTTCTATTTTCCAACTGCCGAGGTGTATTTGTGTATTTTATGGAAATTGGACATATTATATTAATCGGAAATTCCAAGGTTTTAAGTGACTTGAAAACTATAATAAGTTGCCAAGTTACCTATCCAAACTTAAATAAAGGTAAACCAAATAATACATAAGTATTTAATACAAATGTACTATAAGTTATTGCGTCATTCATTTTTTAAATAATATGATACAATAAATTATCTTATAATTTGCGAAAATATATTAATTACCTACGATTAGTTATACCTTATACAGTAGATATGAAAGTTATATTGGCGGGGATAACCTACACTTTGTAAACAATAATATTGTATTCAAGGGCGCCAACAGACATATTTCTCACTTAGTGGCTGTCGACTGGTGCCAACTATTTAAAATCTCTTACTCCTCAATCGAAAAATTACTTTTTATTGTTTTTTTCTTTTAAAAATATTTAAAAAATACAATTATTGTTAATAACAGCTTGTTAATGGTTAAAAATTTACAATCTATTATAAGCGCACTTTCTGAATAGCACAATAACTCTTTCATTAAAATATTATGATAAAAACAATTCATTAATATTTTTGATTAAAAGGTAGCATCTACTAATAAATAAATATTATTATAAATATTTTGAAAAATAAATACATCTCATCTAGATCATCATATTTATCGAAGAATAAAATAGGGTCTTTTAAAATTAGTGTAATAATCTTCATTATTAAAAATCTTTTTTTTGTTACTTATTATCATGGTAAGGTTATTATATGATTCAACGATATCCGTTGTACTCCTAAGCCAAGTTTTACGATTTCTATTCAAGGGAGAAAACTAAAAAATATAATGTACCTTTATAATAATAATAATCATGTAATAACTAAATAAAACTTAAACTATCTTAAATATATTTGGAGGATTGTAGTAAATCTAT
This sequence comes from Diuraphis noxia, assembly GCF_037042655.1. Classification (NCBI taxonomy): domain Eukaryota; kingdom Metazoa; phylum Arthropoda; class Insecta; order Hemiptera; family Aphididae; genus Diuraphis; species Diuraphis noxia. Next base: position 21,498,104 of record NW_028301714.1, on the reverse strand, counting down.
AGAAACCAAATTAGGTCCTATCCATCGTCTATTTGTAACGGTTCCCTATTATAATGATTACAATTTTTACCTGTAATAAAGTAGAATAATAAACTTTCAATAAAATGAATTATATAATATTTGACAATGAACAAAAAATAAAAAATAAAATCCCATGAGTGTATTAGTTTAATTGTTTTCCGCTGTTTTACCTAACAATGAATGAATATCAATTTAATTTACATAAAATCGTGATCGCAAGTTGTCCACGTTAATAAAATATAATATTATAAATACTATGTTATTTATATTACTTTAACATAAAAATAACCCAAAAGAGTCAAGAGCACACTAGGTATTACTCAGCTAATTTATAAAAATATTAAAAAATAAATTGACAAGCAATTTAGATGGTTTTAGATTTTCAGTCTAGGATATGATTGATAAAAAAATATCAATCAAAATGTTATTTCAAATATATTATATTTTTTAATAGAAAGACCAAACAAAAATTGTCTGTGGACGTCGATATTGCACGTAAACTATATTGGGGTAATGGTTTAAAATGGGCAAAATTATTTTTTGAGATGGTTTGTGTTATCATAGTATTGAATTCATTTTTAGATTTTGAACGAAGTGATGAATGTATTGATTATACAATGATGTGTGTTTTTTGTTTTTGTTTTTGTGTCTGTGTACAGCATAACTAGTCGAAATAATGCTTCGATTTCAAACTTTAGGGGTGGTTTCCGATGTAAAAGTGAAGATCCTTGGTGCATTACAGAGGTCAAAAGTACACATTTTCCAACATTTTTCAAACAAATCACGAAAAACAAAAAAAAAATGACAGAAAAACGGGAATTTTTACGCAAAATCAGTTTTCGACCAAATCGATTTTTTTATATGGTTGTAATTCAAAAACTAATCACTGTAAATACTTGAAATTTTCACCAAATGTTAATGTTAGTGATATCTATATACAGTTTAATTTTCAAAAATGACATCCACGACTTACCCGCTTTTTTTATATTAATATTTACGTATAAAAGAAAAATTTCAAAATGTTTTTAACTTGATGGATTATTTTTAAATCAACTGTCAATTAAACTAGTTAATTTCATGAGTTCATTGGAAAATAAACTAACTAGGTAGTTAAGTTAAAAAATGTTTGAAAAAATAAACTTTTACTTAACTTTAATTCTATACTACTATTGTAGTATGATGTATGAAGATTTTAAATTAAATTCAATTCCAGCGGAGAACAAATTTTCCCGAAATAACTTAATGTCAAGGACACACCTGCAATAGTTATTGGAAGAGCTTTAATTATTAATACCTAGAATATTATATTATTGTTGGCAGCTCTCCAATTCGCAATTTAATGATACTGTTCGATCTACTTAATACTAATAATAGTAGGTAATAATTGTAATGGCCAATAAAATATAACAGACCATGTATCATTAAATTTCATTTGTTTAATTAGGTGCCTTCTACAATTTTGAAATAAAACTGACAATATATTATTATTTATTAGGTACCTATTAATATTTAAGATGACACTACACCCACGTATCATCCTCTTATAAAAATAAGAAATAATTTTCGATTAACCATAGCTTAAACTATTTAAAAATATAAAAGATACATAGGCAGAATTTTTTTATGAGTATTTGAAGTTCAAATTTTAAGAAGTTTTGCAAAAGCATGAACATTTTTAAGATGTTCATTTTTTATAACTATAATGTCTTGACAATTTAAGAAGTTCTTCTTAAGAGTATAAGTAATTTACTCTGAAATCAAATATTATGATAAATATATACTAGTAGTATTACTAGCACAACTTTTTATAGGCATTTTATGAGTTCAAATTTGGTTGAAATTAGGTATTTAAAAGAATAATAATAATTATAGTTATTTTATTTAAAAAATATTTTTGTTGGGGTTCAACAAAAAGTTATTGAACTGTTGTGCTTCTCTTTAAGTCATAAAATATCCAAATTTTTTGATATACACTAACATTTACTAACATGTTTAACACTGTGCAAACATGAAATTATTTCGATCAATCATTAGAAAATCAATAAATTACCAAAATCGTAAAAGAAATCAACAAATTAGTAAAGTCTTATTGGTTCCTCGTGATACGATAATAAAATAAACTTAACAGTACGATAGTGGTAATAAACTATATAAATTTAAGTTAAAACAATAAAAAGATTAAAACAAAAATAATTTACTATTTAAATATAAAAGTTTAAAAAAATTAATTTTTTAATTTAACCTTTTGATAATTTAATGCACACCTTAACAATTTATAGAATATCAGTAGAACTGTACTAAGTATAATATAGTGATTAGTGAGCATATAAAGTGCCATATTTTTATATTATTTGAATAATATTATACGCATATACGTACTCTTGTACTACATATAGATTTTTAATTTTTGTGTCATAATTGATCAAATTATTTATTTATCCATTTTTCAGTAAAATGGATTTTATCTAATCTGAAGTTTACCCTGAGGTAACTACATGGTATAACTAGGCACACACGATGAGCATTTCCTTTTATATACTCGTACCTAGGTTAGGTATATATTGTAAAAACACTAAATAATAAGAATTTTTAATTTCCCACTGATAGAACTCATATCTCTCAAACTCAATAATTTTAAATACTCGTTTATATTCCAACGTGACTTTCATACCGATATTTGAACCATAAGATCAGTTAGACATTTTTAATGGTGTTCTGTCTTTTTAATAACTATAAAATGGCGTATTGGATAGGCAATTTAGATACACTACTTTTATTGAAATATATAATTTAGTATTTACATTTTACACACAATTATTTTTAAAATAACTCTTAAAATTTTCACTTCTAATAGTTACTCACAACTTTGAGTTGATATTATTTTAAAAATCCATGGCAAATATAGAAAATCTATTTAGAGAATTTATCCAAAATTATTTAAAAAAAAATTATCTAAGACTAATAATAGTTTAAAAAGAGTGAAATATTTTGAAAATGTTACCACGCATGGCGTAAATATGCATAATAAATATTTATTCCATTATATTCATAGACATTTGCATCAAAAATGCCAAAATAAAATTTATAATAATATGATTGATAAATAATAAAAATAATATACATCAAAATTGTAATTGAATTAAATTCTATTATACTTATTTAGTTATTTAAAAATACAATTTTTTCAATCCATGGAATATAATTGGCTACTCTAGTATAAATTCCTGGAGTATCCTTGTCACCACAAAATTTTCCAAAAGATGTAATCCCGTATTGTGTATACATACCCGTGTAGTTGACATGTTCCAATTGAAGTGGACCTCCCGAATCACCCTATAATAAATTTGAAATTATTCAATTTTATGCTACAGGCTATTTGCTCCCTGGGGAATGTGGATAGATGTGCCTGGAGAATAAGGTACACCTACTGAGAGTAGGTTATCAGTTTATCACTATGCGCTCATTTCACATACAACGTTAACACTGTAATTTATAAAATGGATTATTTATATCTTTGTAGATACTTAGGTCAAATAGATTAGTAGATTGTAGTAAGTTTATAAAAATTGTCTAAATACTATACCTAGGTAGCTTAAGTTTTATATGGTTGTCAAAATGTTGTGTAAAAATCTTCGATAATATTCGATTCGACAGTTTCAATACGATTCATTATATTTTTATATACGCACTACAATTTTTTTAATGCAATGCTAACTTATATTACTCGAAATCAAGTTTCTACTGAAGTCGAATTTAAGTTACGAAAAATTGAACATTCACGATTTTTAGTAGTATTTGTTATTTTAAAATTCATTTTTATACCTACTAACGTACTCAAGTATAAAATTAGTTAAAGATTTGTAGTTTGTGTAAGGTTACACAATGCATGTACAGAGAGATGTGAAGGTCCTCATGAAGTGCAATTAAGATAAAATAGTTTTATATTTGATAATATCGATAAGAGTGCAAGGTAAAATTAATAATAGTTAAAATTGGTAAATAATATGTACAATAGTTATAAGGTAATATAATGACGTATTGCTTAGTAGTCCAGAATACAGTTTGGTAACGTTGCATGATGGTTTTAACACATTTCATTAAAAATCTGTAGGGCACAAATGGGTTGTAAAAAATTAAAAAGGTATGGTGGGTGCAAATGGGTTGCATCGCAATCTTATATCAACATACAAAACATTGCAAATACATTAAAAGTTTTTAGTTATACTACCATGCAGCTGTCTTTTGTGCCATCAAACGAACCCGCACATATCATACTGTCAGGTAATACTCCAAATTTTAACTTTGGATCATTATAATAACTTTCGTTGCAGTGTTTCATCGAGAAAATATCCAAATCCACTTTTAACAAATTGTCACTAAGTGGTCCTGCTAAAAAATCCAAACGAAAATAAAATATGTTACATTTTAGCCAACTAAGGTGGTAGCAAATTGCATCTTTTTAAATTTTAAGCTATCATTTAAACCAACCCGTTGAAATTCGTCCCCATCCAGTAGCTATTTGCTTTAACGGTGTTAAAGATGGATCAGTGTTGAGACAAATCGGTCGAACTTTTTCGGAAAATATGACGTTCCTTTCTAAACGGAATAAGGCTATATCGTTGTACAGCGAAGGTGGATTGTAATCGGGATGTATTACATGCTCCACTATGTGATAATCTTTTGGCCGATCTACCGTATTGCTTTCATTTATGACTCTTTCTAAAACTCCAAGGCGAACCCAACGAGCCACATTTCTTTTTAAATTAAAAGAAATTTATTTCCATGATGAATAACAGACATCACGCTTTTCATTTTAAGTTATTTAAGTAGTATCTAATTTGTAACGTCGTATTTACCCAGAACTTTCTTGACAGTGCGCTGCAGTTAAAATCCAACTTTTGCTTATCAGCGAACCTCCGCATTTCCAATCCTCTCCATTTGTCGTGTTGACGCCATAACCTATTAGCGCCTATAGTTATATGTTTATAACAATACATAATAGTATACTATACCTATTTCGACTTTGAGTATATGTATGATTAAATATTACCATGTGTGGAAACTCTTGAACTTTGGCTGGTATGCCACCCACTGAATATGGATAAGGTTTTAGAGCTCGACGTTTACGATTTATTATTATCGTGGGTAGAAATTCTTCTTTTTTAGATTGTTTACCAGTCACAGATGAATGCCTATATTTATTTTTCACTAATTTGGAATACTGATAACATTCTGAAAATTATTAAATTAATAACATTTATTTTAATAGGTATGACTAGGTGTAACTGTGTACTACTGTGTGTAGTGTGTGTATAAATGATGGTATAAGAGAACGTCACAAACTGCATGAGTTGTCTCCATCTTACAAATGTGTAATTTACGCTCAGCAGATTACGCTTATTTCCGTTAGCTTAAAATTTAGAGTTAATTTACCCCTTATAAAATGTGAAGATAAGAACATTATCTGTGACATTTGTCAGTTTTTACGACAGTTCAAATTTTTAGCAAACCTTGCATATATAACATACCATAAATTAGATATGATCATATCTTTACTTAAAAACTGAACTATCATAAAAAACCAAAATACCGCAGGCATAGATAATGTTCTTACAATCAAGTTTCATAATAGGCTATTCACTCAACATTTTAAACTAACGGAGCTAAACGAGATCTGCTGAATGAAATTTGCTATGTTTTGCATTTGTAAGACGGAGACAACAACTACGGGTCAACGGGTGTAACATCCTCTTAATATTCAAAATCAGTTAGAACTAAAATCATTATTATTCGAATATAAAAAGTCCATAAAAATAATTAAATTGCATTTTGTTTTAGATTTTTTGCTTCAGTAAGAATTATTGACAAGGAACTTCAATTTTTTATTTTTATAATATAATTTGCAAATTTTCGTAATTTTGTAAAAATTTGAAATTTCAATACTTATACAAAATAATAGTACTTACATATCCTTACTATTACTATGTTTAATATTTTAAATCTATAATATAAACATCTATAATAACAACTTATGAGAACCTTTATTCGGTCCAAAAGTTTAAACAATTGTTTAAACTTTTGGACCGAATAAATATTTTACTATCAATAGTCATAAAAAAAAAAAAAAAAAACAAAATAGTAGTTGCTGGATATGTTTACTTTTGACTCCTTCAAGCCTTCGAGTTATTATAGTTTACCAATTAGCTACCAGAAACCATACTAACCACCAACAAAGTTGAAGATTAAAGTATTTTTATTGTTTCAAAGAGAGATAAAAAACACAATATAAAAAAAAATTCTATACCAATAATTGTTCCACTTAGAATCTATATATACTTAGTATGAATTGCTCATAAGGCAGAGTCCTTATTAAAGGTCTCCTACACGTCTACACACACTGCACCGCCAAGACAAAATAATTTTGCCACCACCCCCGTAGTGTGTAGCGACCTTAATAAAACTAAATCGAAAATATTGGAAACTTCTAACTGATTTTGGGTATTTACGTACTAAAGGTAGGTACATAATATAAATATAGAATATGAATTTGGTAATATATGTTTTCATACTTTCATCGGCAGATATTGATCTGTCTGCGTTTTTAGTTTTTAGTATTTCATTAGCCGTTATTGGACAGCAAACTATCGGCTTTAAACCAACGAACTTACATATATCAAGATAATTACGAGTTCTAATACTTTCTTTGAATGCGTTGCAGCGTCTTGTAGATGTACACACATACTTTTGATCTGATTTAAGGGCCTTCCGACATATCTCACCTAACATAAATATACATTTCACATTTGAGCTATAAATATAAGATATAAATCAGTAATTTTCTCACAGTAAAAATACTGTATTAAATGTATTACCATTGATTAAATATACAGTTTATTTTATCAATAAAGTATAAAGTATAAATTATTTTTTTTAATCTCATTTTTCAATTTAATGCTGTAGATATTGATGTATCTATACTATATTTATTTTTTGTTTTATAAATTTCTACGATTTTATTTTATTTTTAAAAACTTAATATTAGTATTTGAAGCTTAAACATTATCATTATATCATTATAATCGTTTAATTTTTAAATAAGTATAAAATTGACAAATTATTCGTAAAATTAAATTGTTTTTACTTCTAATCATAACTTTCTTGACACTCCCTATAGATATTCAGGTAGATTATAGTATTTATAGGTAAAATACGACTTTCGCGGAAGCAATGCGAAAGCAGATCCCGCGGCGTCGTCGGTTAAAACGGGGGGGGGGGGGAGGTAAAATACGAATCTACACATTTTGAACTATTATATAAAAATTGTTACTACCTATATTATTATTTTGATATTTTTTAAATTAAAAACCTTGTATTAGAATATAATCAAGCCTCTATTCATTTATAAACAAAAATGGTATCAAACTTAAATAAAAAAAAATACAAAACAATGGAAGCTTTAAATAAATATTTGAAGATTATATTAAATAGCACATAATAATTATAATAATATATAAATAATATATTTTGAACATCAACATAATTAAAAAGCTAATATAAATATTTAATGAAAAATTTAAGAATCTACATTACCTAATTCATTTTAAATCAATTTTTTCAAAAACTATTTTGTGAAAAACCCCTTAATTTTCCTGATTATTTTGAAAAGAACTGGGTTTTTTTTAACTATATTTTTTTCTGCTTATACCTCATGGTTACTTTAAATTCTTCAAAAAAATCCTCCTTGAAATTAAAAAATGAAACTTTTTTTAAGTGTGGTTAAAAACAAAACAATATTAATTTAATTATCGATCACCAAATCTATTGAGTGATAAAATATTTTTATATCACTATAAAAAGAGCTCAAAACTGTTGAAAAAAGTGAAAAAAATATAGCTATTTTCTATATGGTAAGGATAACTACGGATAAAATAATTCAAAATACTCTTCGTTATAATCAAGGACAGCGAGTTCTATTCAAACATGGTTATTGTTTTAAATACTTTCAGAGTTTCATAATAATAATTATTCGAAGTACAATACTCTAAGGCTTTTAATTCAGTATAGGTACCTATACAAAATATGTCAAAATAGTGTCTTTTAAATTTTAATACTTTTTACTAAAGACGTATCAATTAGTTATTTTTATTAAAATACCTAGTTTAGAATACAGTGCAGTCCAAAAATGTAGTTCTATAATACGAATATTCTATTTTTATTATTATTTAGATACCTAATAATAATCAGACACTGGAAATTGAATTTATTTAATTTAAGAGTTGATACACAATTTATTCCATAAGTGGTATATATAAAACCATAAAAGTCTAAGTACCTATCTATTTAAAATATAATTTATCTACAACAATATGTAGATACCTACCTAAAGTTAGATCTTATAACTTCAATTTATTTGAGTTGGGTGCAGGTGTAATTTAAATTTTTTTTTGGTGTTCATAAATATTAAGGAAACCACTATTTTTTATTTAAAATCATTTTACATTATTTATGTTTAATTTACACCAATCAATAGGAGGTTAGATGACATAACACTAAGATTCAAGTTACCCTTGGTGAGAAAAGGAAGGTGTTTTAATAGCATTATAATTATTCAAAAAGCTATCCTTGTATTGTATTCACTGTTAATAAATTAATTTGTTGTTTTGTCCTTAACAATTGAAAAAATGCTTTAAATCTTTAATTTAGCTAATCCAAACAAGTCAAGAATTATAAGCAAATGTAGACTTTGCTTGCCAAAATTATTCTTATACATCTATATAGGTATATAATATTAAAGATTTGGTAATGTAATCGATATAGCTTTCAGTTTAATAAGGTACTTACAATTTTCAAATAATGTATATAATAACTAATGAGTAATGAGTAGTATCGTTGAATCTTTATTTATTAGTCTGATTTGTTATAATTCTGCTAATATACATAGGGTGTTTCATAAAGAACGCAGTTTATGACGTAGGTACATTACGCCAGCCCCCCCCCCCACCAAAATATAATTTTTTAATTTTTCTTTTGCCAAATTAGTACGCCATTAGTGTGAATTTGTGCGACTGTAATCAGAATTTGTGCGACAACCCTTATGCTCGGAAAAATCGGTTTTTCATTTTTCGCATTTCCCCAGCCCCACATCATAGAAAAAACTTTATTTTTAAAATGTTTAATATATTTATACCTATGAAATTTGAGTGATCATACATAAAAATACATAAGAAATCAATTCGATAAAAATTGAAACAATAGTTATCGAGTTTATTTTACATAAAAATAGATGCATATTTTTACGCCCGCTATTAATAATAAAAAGTAAAAACGAACTTGCTGATAAGAAGTGCAAAGACAAAAATAATATGATGGAGTGATTTAGTGAGTACAATATTTGCATTATTTGATCATTTTAATATTTGTGTTCAAAAGTTGTTTTGGTAATTATCTGCGTGTAATAATAATATAAATATGTCGACAGAACATTAGGTACCTCAAATATGTTCAGCAATCTTTACACTACAATCCATACACCATCAATACAATATTATTATGTAGGTATGTGCGATGTGCCCATGACGTAAAATAATAATAAATAGTATAATTAGTAGTATGATATATATAAAATATGAATAATACCATCCTATAGTAACAGGACTACCGAAATTTCCTGATGAGGAACCATGAGGAATAAGCAGGACGGGTAGAATACAAATGTGCGTGTACCTTCGACTAAACTACAGATTTACGTTCTGCGTATTAAATACCAAAATACCTACTAAAATACGATTGCACGATTGTACAAAATTTGCCGAATGTAATAATATAGGTAACAATATAAATTCTAAAATAAATGTTTTATTTGTGGATACTTATCTTTGATTGTAATGTTGAATTAATTCCTACCTATAATACGGTACCGCGAAAAAATAACCCCGGAAATTTAGACCCCGAAAAAAAGAACCCCGAATAAATAACCCCGTGAAAAAATAACCCCAAATGAGATTTTGCAAATTAAATATTGGTGTTAATATGTCATTGCGTGAAAAAAATTAAAAAATGTTTAACATACCTATTACCTACATACAATTTGTATGTTCCCACAAATAACGTTAATTTTGGATTCAATGATAAATTATTGATAACCTACGATAAAAACGATTCAGAGCACGATGTCAGTCTGTCGGTCATGTCGATCAAATATATAATAACAAGGTACAGCGACTATGTGAAATAATATTATAATGGATAAGAAAGGTACCTTTATCTTTAATGTTCTGATAGAAGCGGTAATTTATAAAATTTGTCAAGTCCTGTGAGTTCATTTCTCAGTATTTGGTACTACAGTGTGCTTTCGTATATTTAATATTATATATTTCTCTTTGCTTTGTTTTAATTTATATTAGAATAATAATATGGATATACTAGATATTTTTGAGAGCCAGAAGGGCAAAAAAAAGTTGGCATTTAAAAAGTATATGTATGTTGTACACAAAGAGTGTTTAAAATTTATAAGGTGGAAATGCTGCAAAAAAATAGTCACAAATGTTTGAAAACTTCCCTGGATAAAAAACGTTTAATTAAAATTGATCATGAACATCATTGTATTACACATTTATGGTGAATATTTTTTATTTATATATTATTGACATTTCCATTCGTTTTTACCGTAATTGAAAAATTTTACAATTTGTTTTAAAGTATTATTATATTATTGAAATTGTATTGTATTACAAATAAGTAGGTGCCTGCAGATCATAGGCGTGCGCACAGGGGGGCTGGGTGGGCCGCGGCCCCCTTTGCGGCCTCTGGCTTTTTCTTTAATAAATGCATAGATATGTATATTATACTAGACAGCGAAATTTTTATATTTTACAAAAAAAAAGTGAAGCCAGTTTTAATCTAATAGTATAAATAAAATATAAATGTGATAAAGTTATTATTTTATTAATTAATCAATTATCATCACACAAGAATCTTTAGTTCGGATCTTTTTAAGGGCCCCCCCCCCTGCGGTCAAAGTCTGCGCACGCCTATGCTGCAGATACACCTTACAAATCAATTTTATTATAGGGTTATTTTTTCGGGGTTATTTTTTCCGGGGTTATTTATTAGGCAAATCTATAATACATTATGCATATACATATATGCACTGAAGACTGAAATTGCACTCATACGTAAGTAGTTAAGTTACCAAAATACCAACTCATTTCACTATATCAGCAACAATAAAATGTATCATCATGGATTTAATAAACAAAGTACTATGATCTATTTCATAAAAAAAAAAAAATCTCATTAATAATTTTAAATAATCAATTAATTAGTATAATAAAATACAAATAGAAAAATGTGTTCATCTTATTCACTGATGAAATTGTATCAACCAATTAAGACATTTGAACGCTTACACCATTACGACTAACCTGACAAAATGACAATAATTATTAATTTCTACACTCCATCATACATATTACATATTACTAAAAAATCAGTGTTCTATAATTCTCCGTTAAAACGTGCACAAACAGTGAGTTCTTAATTTATACAATTTAATTAAAGTTGTGTTATGTACTATTTTATCTTGAATAATAAAAGAATTTGTTTTCACTGTAAAAGGAAAAATATGCAGATTACAAACATTACCTACGCTAATTTGTTTAATAAATTCAGTATACAACTTCAATATACCTAATACTAAATTTAAAAGAAAAATTTGAAAAATACATTTTTAATGATTTTCTCTTGGGAACATTTCTCCAACCCCCTTTTATATTTTTGAATTTACGGTTAAACCAGAATCACACAAATTCTGAAATCAGTCACACAAATTCACACTAAAGTTTAGCGAAAATCATATTTGGGGTGCTGGCGAAATTTACGTCAGTTTTTGAAATCCTGACTTATTTGTAATTGTTAGGAAGGCACTACCGTTCTTATAATTTCTGTTATTTGTGGTTGCTTAGAATTTTAGTGAATAATTGATATATTGTGTATTTTGTTTATTTGTTGCCATGGAGTGGTATACAATAAGCAACGATAAACATGTTTTGTTTATTAAAACCCATTTTATACAATATGGTGAGTGTGTTGCTGTGGCTGTTAAGAAACTTCGTACAAACTTCAAACATGGTGAAACGATGACCGCATCATCAATAAGTGAGGCTGGTCAATAAATTCAAAGAAACAAGATCAATTTCGAACATTAAAACTACTGGGCGCAAACGAGCCCAAAGTTCGATTTCTCGATGTTTCGCTGTTTTTAACGACCCTAGAGAGGGTCATATGCACCTTATCACATTTAACATTTCATTTTTAACCTCAACTAATAGTGAACCAATATGTATCATTATGTATTTCTTATAAAATAAAATTGATTCATAGCAAAATTAAAAACTGCTTTCTTTATGAAACACCCTGCTATAAATATTGTTCATTTATCCATATCAATTATAAAGTAAATCGACGTACCTTCATTCAAGCCAAGATTTTTTACTACTCGTTGTGATGATGTGTTGTATACGCATAAAACGGTAAATGAAACGCCAAATAATAAAACTTTAAAAAATATGGTAATTTCCATTTTCATAATAAAATAAAATATTTATAGGTGCATAACTTCTGAAAACTGATTCCAGGTATTTAAACGATATGTCGTTGTACGAGTATGTTATAGGTTAGTATATAATGTTAATTACTTATTTATGTTATAGGAACTATATCCTGTTGTTGTAATACATCGTATTTATACTATAGGAAACAGCCTTTAAGGAAAGGTAGTGGTGAGTGGTCAATGCTATAGTAGAGCTATCACGTTTAAGCATGGATTTCAGTTTACCCTTGAAACATGCAATATGCATTTATTAAAATTCTGGTTTTGAAATTTTGAAGGATACTTATAAAGGACTACATTTCAAATACTTAGACTTTTATAGATTTATATAATATTTTAAGAGTGCTCCATGGCACGCACAAATTTCCTTTTTTGATTACCAACACTTTTTTTTCTGTTAACCAGAACATTTTTTTTTAAATATTGATTTATCTATATTAAATTTTATTCAAGTTATTAAACTGCATCTACGTATAATTGTCTTTAATTTCTTGTACAGTAAATATTTACGTAATATCAAACCATTTACTCATCTGTACTTAATCGGAATTGTTTGGATTACTGGTAGGTTACTTGGGTTAGGTACATTTCCTTGGCACCTTCATTTTAACATTTTGAAATCAAAGCTAAGGCATTAGATTATTATAATTAGTCTGTACTTAATTGTATCTGCTTACACAATAAGCAGGTAGTAATTATTAGAATTAACAATGCTAAGATTTTCAGTATCTATATAGTATACAGTATCTTTTCCGGTGGGAAAGTGAGTCTAGTTAGTATATTCGGGAGGTCGAATTTGAAATTTTGAGTTGAATTATTTATTTTACATATATTTTAGTCTTCGATTTTTATTAGTTAATTTTTAACAATAATCGATACAATTTTTCATTCAGTCATAACCTTGAAAATGTATTACAAAACTCCTCCTCATTAGTTTTAATTAGTGGAAATCAAAAAAAAAAAAAAAAACAGTCATCGGTCCATGTGCATTATATCCAATATTATAATTTACTATAGGAATCTAATTTTTTTTGGGTGGTGCATGTGCTCCTTTGCACCAATGCACAAACTGGCACTGCTTTAAAGTTCAAAAGTTTTATTCACCCCGTTTTACATATGTAGTACCCATTTATCTTATAAAGTTTAAATAGCTGTATACAACAGCCAAGCGGACCGGATGCGACTCGCAGGCTGCCTAGTGTTGCCAACCACTGATTTAAACAACTAATTTCGTTGAAATCTGAACGTCAAACACTTATACATTTATGATATTTCAATAGAAACAAATTATGAGGTATTTTAAATTAGATTTTCAAGCCTGAAAAAATGTATCAACAATAAAATGAAAATAAAATCCAAAATTCAAATGTATAATATAAATACCTATCATAAAAAAGGCGGGTAAGTCGTGGATGTCGCTCTGCTGTACAGTAGGTTACAAGTGGGTTACTGTAACGGATATAATTAAATTTGAATCGAATGATATTATATCATTGTATACGAAAAACGATTCTGAGCGAAGACGGTTTATCTGTCTAGGATATATTATAGATTATTAAAAATTTTCAAATCTTAGATTTATAAAGAAAAATTTTATGAATTTCTAGTTTGAAATAATTTGCGAATCTTCGTGATTTTTACATATGTTGTCAAAATTCAAACTTTGAATGCTTGTAAAAAAAAATTGTGACTACGCATATCTTTTATTTTTCAATTGCTATTGTAAAAATATATTAGGAGCCTTGTATTAAATTTTCAAATCTTAGAATTGAAAAAAAAAACTTTTATGAATTTCTATCTAAGATAATTTGAACATTGCCGTAATTTTTATGTATTTTGTCAAAATTTGAACTTTAAATGCTTATAAAAAAAAATCGTGCGTCTGTATTTTTAATATTTTTTAACTGCTATTGTTACAATGTGTTAGAAGCCTTGTATTAAATTTTCAAGATGTTCTGCCTAACAGATACATTTTTATCAATATTAATTTAAAAAAAACTAATAATGATCGAAAATTTCAAATGCCTATGAATAGTTCAACTTAAGTCAAAAATTTTTGAAAATTGCATGGTGGATAGAATATACTTATATAAACAATCGGTGAAAATTTCATGTACCTATCTATGGTCATTTGTTTTAAAATTACATCAAAAACCAAAATCGATTTTGTCGAAAAATGAGTGTGCGTAAAATTTCCCGTTTTTCCCTTAATTTTTAGTTTGTTTTTTTCGATCATTTCGAAAAGTATTTAGAATTTTTCACTTTTGACCCCCCAAAGTACCAACTAGATTCACTTTCTGATCGAACGAGGTACTGAAGTCAAAAATCGAAGCACTTTTACTGCCCCAAAACGTGATGACAGACACACACACACAAAAAAAAAAACACACATCATGGTAAAATCAATACATTCATCGCTCCGCTCAGAATCTAAAACGTACAAACTTTGAATTTTGGAATTGTGGTTCTTCTAAAAATCTAGAATCTATAGATGTGTAACAAGAAAGGATTATCGAATATTTGCATTTTGAAGATATGGTCAAACAGGGATCTTGAAATTCATGGTTGAAATTAAAACTTTTTTATTTGTTTATAAAAATTTTTCATTGTGGCATAGTCTGCAGATTTTAAAAACAATAAAAGAATTGGTTTTTTTTTATAGTTATACATAAATAGTTGCTTTTGATTATTCTGGTCGATCAGACACAAGCATAATATACCAAATTGTCGTTCTTATGGCATCGAATAAAGATGTTAAAACAGCAAAAGTATGTGTATACATCAGAGTTGGGTAAATTACTTTTAAAAAGTAATTAAGTTACTTTATTTGTTACTCTAATAAAATTACTTTACTTTTCAAATTGAAAAGTAACTCATTACTTTCTCATTAAAAAAAAAAAAACATTTGTTTAATATTTCTTAACAATATTATCTTGTGTCTGGCAATAATGTGACTAGAATTACATTACCTATAGTAAATAGATATAATTTGAAAAAGAAATCAATATAATATAATCAAAATAATACAATATTATTATTTTATATTTATTTATGTTTTAAATTAACTTTACACATTAGTATATCTTCAAAGTTGTTGTCACTCATACGCGACCTTTTTTTAGAACAAATGTCCTCTGAAACACTAAATAATGGCTCTATACAGAAGCACTGGATGGTAAAGCTATGTTGTATTTAATAAAAGTATTCTTTACTAATGTCATTGAATTCAAAATTGTAGTTAGATTAGCTGTATAAGGAGCTTTAAGAAATATATATAGTATATTACTGTACTAGATTGGTAAACATAATAATACTCATTACTCGCATTATAGACATATTTTTTTTTTCAATTCGCAAAAGGTAGGTACTTCATAATTCGAAACCGTAACGCGTTATTCAATAGAAATTACTTATCAAATGTAATTACACCATTACATTTTCGTTACTTGGAAATAATTCTAATGAAATTACGTAACATGATACTTTCGTTACGTTACCTACTACCCAACACTGGTATTTTATTATAGACTCAAAAGAATTAAAAAATCACAAATTTTATTTATTTTAATTAGACATCAGAAAAGTTTGAAGAATAATTAATTTAAACCACGTAAAGAAATATATTACTCAGAGCTAAGTCCAATCCGCGACTTGCGGTTGACCATTTAGATACCTACCTAGACTAATGCCGATTTGCCAGTGAACTGGGGTACACTCAAACCGAGATACATCTATATAAAATATAAAATATAAACCAAAAAGAATTGGCTATAAAAAAAAAAAAAAAATGGCACACAGTTAAAGCCAGGATATTCAGCTAGTTATTATTTAAGTACAGGGAATATTTTACTTTTAACACCTCCCCCCACCAAAAAAAAAGTATCAACTTTTTACTACCAGAAAATGATATTCAAACAGTTTTACTACTCCAATAGGTTATAGCATTATAGATGATGACACATAAAAAAATTTCAATAAAATCAAAACATCATAAATCATTATATAAAACAAATACATTCATCATTTCGCTATAAGAATCTAAAATCATTGTTAATAAATGAAAGTCTAACATTAAAATCCTTAATTACAAAATGGTTGGAAGTAGAAGTTTCTAGGAAAAATAACAACAAATTGTTCAAGAAAACATTAAAACAAATGTATTATATCAAATACATAATATATTTCTAAAACCTGAATTACCAGAAAACTTATCTGGTAATACAGATTTTCAAAATATTAATACATATACATTTTCAATTAAAATATAAATATGTAGTAATTTTATTTAATTACTTACACTAATAACTAATTAATACAAATTGACTAAGCTATAAAATGTATCAATGACATTTCTTTATTACATACAATTAACCATTGGCAGCCACATACACTGTTATAAGCCAGTAAAAAATTGTAATATAAGAGAATTTGTGTAAACAATACATTTTAATACTTTCAACAAATTTGTATATTTATAAACATAAAAATGTAATTACATTCATGTATACTTTGTAAATATAATTAATAAACATAACAACAAACTTACTAGGAATGTTTAATACTGTTTATTATAAGCGCATGTGAATAAACCAATCGTAAAAAATTATATCACGAACATCATAACGTCAGACTTGAAAATTGATGCTCATCTGGCTTTTGCCACTAACAGTATATACACATAATATAATAATTGAAGTCAATTACATTAATATTGTCAATGTTATCATGTTGCTTACATACCTTTTGTGCCGCGGTAAACAAACAAGTTTTCTCTAACTTTGAGAATTAATAGAATAATAAATATAGATATAAAGTCGAAAAGACATTCCAAAAAATATTTAAATAAATTAAAAGATGCTAAATTTAAAATTTAAATATTATATCAAACGTATACAATACGATATATGTAGAAGTTTTAGAAATAGAATAAAAAGGAATATATAGTTATGGATAATAAATAGTTATAAGGTATCATTTAGTACGTGACTTGTGTCGCCTTTGAGCCAACTGACTTAAAACTACTGGTCCTAAATTAGGAGTTGGCGGTGACTGACTAACTGCTCGGTAAGTTGCTTCCATTGCCCCCTAAAACCAAAATCAAGGATTATTATAAACACTTAAGTAATAACATGTGCAATATTTGAATAACCTTAATCTTGTACGATTCTTGCAACTGGATCTGATGCGTTGGTAATTTGTCTCGGTTCATTATCCATGGACTTAGTAAAACCTGACAAGCTGTTGGCCTTTGATGAGGATCTATGTGTAACAACTTCTTTACCAAATCCTGAAACATAAATGTCATTTATTTTAATAATACACACAAACAGAAACAAAACACAAAAATTGTACCTTAGCTTCAGAAGAGACTACTATCCAGTTGCCAGACTTTAAATCGAGATTACTGTTACCAATGCGATTTAGTATTTCAGTTGGAGTATCTTCAGGCCCATTAGCAAATGGAGTATGTCTGCATAGAACATAAGTAAATTTGCAAAGTTCACACTTAAATTTGGGCAATACTTACCCAGCTAGTAATGTAAACAAAAGTACACCTAATGACCAAATATCACAAGCAGCGTCATAACCTTGTCTTTTCAAAACTTCAGGAGCTACAAAGTTGGCAGTATAACAAGGAGTCATCAAAAGTCCATTATCTGCACGCAGTTGTTTGGCAAAACCAAAATCACATATTCTCAAAGCCTCAGGTGATGCACTTTCAGTAGCATAAAGAATGTTTGATGGTTTTAGATCTCTATGCACAACCTGAGATTAAAACCAAAAATATATTACCAAATAAGCTATGTTAATAAAAGAGTAAGTAAAATATTATCTTTCTTATAAAGTTTTATTTAATTAACCAATAAACAACAACTTACTCCACTTTTATGTAAATAACATAAAGTTGAAGTTACAACTTGCATTATGGCACTAGCTTCTCTTTCAGAAAAATATTTCAATTTATGAAGTCTATCAAGTAACTCTCCACCTCTCATATACTCCATCACTAAATACACAAACTTATCATCTTCATAAACCTGTTAACAAAATGATTGTGTCCAGTATAATTGATACATTGTTTATTACTTGTAAAGAAAAAGAAATATATGTTGCTTAAATTTTTTATTAGGTATTTACTATTTAAAAATACTAACGTCTCTTAATGTAACTATATTATTGTGATGACCATAGCGTAGAAGAATTTCCACTTCTTCTTGGCAGTCTTTTTTTGATTTATCAATTATCTAAAAACAAAAACAACATTAATTATTTATTAATTGATCAATAAATATGAATAGCACAATAATGAATATTCCCACCTTAACTGCATACTCAATACGAGTAGTTTTATGAACACATAATTTGCATGAAGAATAACTACCACGGCCAATTTCATGTTTAAATTCATATTCATCAGTAGCATTTCTTTTAGCATAAGGTAACTACAATTGTAAAAAAAAATATGTTAACATAATACATTTTTATTTTTATTTTCTTGAAAAACGTTAACAATAAGAAAATGTTCTTGAATTATATTACAATATTATTTATTTTACCTTTGAATAAGGTTCAGATGGTTTAGTCGGTATTGTTGATGACTGTTGGTGATTTAATATTTCCTCCTCACCAATTAAACAAGGAGCAACAAAACTGAATCCTCGGAATAGCTCATGGGCATTAGCACTTGGTGGAACACATGGAGAGTCTAAAATTGATATGATTATTTCTACATATTTTCAAAAATTATTTAAATTTAAACCTTTGGGAGTTTTAGAAGTGAATTCACTATCAAAATAAAATGCATCATCAGCTCTGCTGACAGCTGGTTTAAACGGTGGATGGATTTTTTTATGATATAAGTCATCCCAGTTTATAGATGCAAAAAATGGATGATCTTTCAGTTCCTGAATACCAGCTAAAATTAAATTAAAATAAATCATGATTAAATACTATTTTTTATATAATAGTTATTCAGTTATTTAAAACTTACAAGCTCCTAAACGATTACTAGGATTTCTTTTGAAAAGTACGCGTAATAGAGCTTGAGCTTCATTTGACAAGAATTGTGGCATACCAAGTTTAGCACGCAATATCTGAGACATTGTTTCTTTACGATTATCGCCTTGGAAAGGTAAAGATCCAGTCAACATTTCATACTAAAAAAAAAAAATTAAAATATTAATTTACAATATTTAAAATATTAAAACTGCATGATTTACCATCAACACTCCAAATGACCACCAGTCAGCAACAAATGAATGACCTTTGCGATTCACTACTTCGGGAGCCATATATTCAACAGTTCCACAAAATGAATAGGCTTTTTGATCATCTAAAGGTAACTTACTTAAACCAAAATCAGTCAAGGATATATGACCATCAGCATCTAACAATATGCTAACATGAAAAATAGTTTTAATATTTATATTTAATTAATAGCTTATTCATCAATATGAATAAGTCAAATAATTTTCCCTTACTTCTCAGGTTTTAAATCTCTGTAGATAATTCCTAGGCTATGTATATGATCAAGAGCTAATGCTAACTCTGCTAAATAAAACTTAACATCTTCTTCGGTGAACATAACCTGAAATACATTTATATATATTTAATAAATTTAAATAGTTAACTTATGTGGTTAAATGTAACGGTAAAAATAAATTAAATATAACATACCTCTTTAGAAAGCCTAGTAAAAAGATCTCCACCACGTAAAAAATCCAAAATGAGGTAAAGTTTGCCTTCAGTCTGAAATGCATAATGTAACCGCACAATGAATGGATGTCGGACATCAACTAATATATTACGCTCCATTTTTGTCCTTATTCTATCTCTCACTGAAATAATTTAAATAATGTAAAAGCTTACAATAATGATCTAATAAAATAACCCATACCTTTTAGAGTTGCTTTTTTTAATACTTTCATAGCATAAAGTGTACCATTATCTGGTCCAACAATTTTTCGAACCAAAAATACCTATATTAAATTTTAAATTTTAAAATGTGTTATTAATGTGAGTAATGTAAAGAACTAACTTTTCCAAACGATCCTTGTCCAAGAACTTTTAACAATTCAAACTGAGATCGTTCAGCTCTTTCATGACCCTCTTTTATAAGTTCTTTAAGTTCAATTTCATGACCACTGTTTTCATCAGAATCATTTTGATTTTCATCCTGATCATCTTCTAATTCATCAATAATTTCATCATCTTTATCTGGCCCTATACTTATATCATTATGGAGACTTGATGGATTGGATTGATTAAATGGTATAGGTTTTGACTTTGACGTTCCTACAACCATGGTGTTGGTATTAACTAGATTCTAGAACATTAAACAACATAAATTAATACAAATAAATAAATAAGAAAAAACCTTCAACAATATATAAAAGAAAAGTGCACACATTGAATGCTGAAGAAAAATGCCTTCAGTGTGAAATTAAATTATATTGTTAAAATAAAATCTGTTATATAATATTTATACACACACTTAGCTGCCAATTAAGATTAAGAAACCTACTAATAACATCAGTAAAGAAGCCATTATATATTATGCTTGTGACTCATAAAATATAATACTAAGTGAGTAGTTGCGTGTTATAACTTACTACCGGTCATCTAAAATGTTTAATCCTCCAACCTACAACTGAAAATTTAAAACAATAATTAACAAAAGAATATTGTTGTTTTAAATTATATTAGGTATTTTAAGTTCATTGCTTTGTATACATTATCCAGCAGAATAAAGTTTATAATGCATTCCATAGGTGAATTTTTTTATACCTATTTCATCTGTTATTTACTGTAAAACAAATATAACTTCTGGAAAGAACAAAGTTTGCAAACAAACAATAATTTGGTGTCAAAATTAATTTTAAGTGATTTTTTTCAATCAATTAGGTAGGTTAGTGTGAAACAGTAAATTATACAAAATTAAGAAATAATTATTACAGAACAGATAACAGTTGGTAGAAAATATAGAGTTAACATTTTCAGTAAATACAAACACACAAATTAAAACAAAAGAGAAAGATATTAACTATTATTTTCAATCAATCCACAGTTCAAAATTGTACAATATTGATGCTGAACATTATTCTGCATACTTCTTAGAACAAGGTACGTAAAAAGATTCATAAAAAGCCTATTGATCAAATACTAAGGACAATACACTGTTAGTTATTTTACTAAGTTTTTGATAATATTAATTAGACATAGTTCATACAAGAAATATAACTAATAATTTAGGCATTTAGGTTATTGTTTTATACAGATATATATTGGTTGAGGTATATAATACAATTTTTGAAAATAGACTGATAAGTGACTTGGATGCATTATCTTTTAACTGCCTATAATATTAAGGGATGAGGAAGATACTCACAAAAAATGTACAGATACTAGATAGATTTTTCCTATAACAGAAAAATCAGTTTGTAGCGAGCAATTTCGTAAAAGGAAGTTTGACTGATTCAAAATACATTTTAGTAAAATTGTTAAAATATAATATAACTATAGTTTTTGGTTTTTGGTTTTATGTTTATACTTAGAAATCATAATAATACAACATGGAACAGTCGTAGGAATCATCAATTATATTTTTTGAGGTCCAATTCTGGCATTCAGAAAGTTTTCAAAGGACATCAATATTTAATTTTAAGGGCAAAATAAAAATAACCTCATTAAAAACCATCTAGAAAAATCTTTTCAAATAAATTTATTGTCGGTATGATGGCCAGATAAAGTATGCTCACTGTCTATCACACGCTGTTTACAATTTGATGATCCCTGACATAGACAGACAAGTGATAATAATATACCTTTGTCAGAAATCCATTGCAGGTACCTATGATTCAATGTTGATAGAGATTTTAAATATATAAAAATATTTTTAGGTACCTATAGCTTACAGGTAATATAATATTCTAATTTGGGTTTTTTTCTTGTTATCATGACGTGTCACAATGCTGTTATATCTACCAAGCAGCTAAAAATACAAGAACTATATTATTATTTTTTCATTAAACTATACAGTACTAACATTCTGAACCATAATATTATTCTGTTCATATTCATATTAGGTAAAAGTATTTTTTAACAAGGTACCTTGGTAGGTAGTTACAGTAAGGTTGGATAAACGTCATGTCGTCATAGATTTAAATTGTATCACAGAACCACTTTGGCCGACAAACATGTAACAAAGAAACCAATTTCCGGAATACCTGTTGATGAGTAAACCAGAAACAGTTAGCCTATTATTAAATACATTAAACATTTGTAGCGAGTAGGAGATACTAAGGCATGTATAAATATTAATAACATTTACTTTCCATTGAATCGCCCCAAAAAGCTACCCTAGCTTTCACCTAAAAGCAATTTTTTTGTTTTTTTGCCAAAACCCATTCGTAACAACGGTTCAGAACACTGGACACGTCGCAACCTAGCAAATCATCGATCACTTACGTTGGATTCGGTTTGCAGCGACACTCGTTTCCAAGGATCGACCGAATCTCCAAGACCAGCTAGTGGCATAATATCGCACTAGAGTATGTACTTCGGGTAGTGCTGTAAGGCAGTGCCGTGGCGGCCGCGATTTCGATTCGTGCGGAACGCGGAAGAACGTTAAGGCCACACACCGCCGCAAGGATCTATCGTTCGGAACGGTACGCGCGCGACGGCACGTCGATCAATCTGCAGCTGTAGCGACTGTTGCTGTTCTCGTCGTGGTCACCCATTGTACAGCTGGTACACGATACTACGGGTAGGCCGTAACCGACGGATGTAATATTACTGCGACGAATCTTCAGATAATTGGAAAAAATCGTAGAAATTTCGGTCGGGTGACAGGGGGTGTGTACGTGTGTCCGTTTGGTGTGCGCAAACGATTGTGGATGGAAGTGGCACGGCCGCACGGGTGACGGGAGGCACACCGGAAGAGAAATAGCTAATGACTATGAATTTTATTATAATACAATATTGGTGTTGTTATGCACTACGACGATTTACATAAATATTGTGTTATCGGGCCGTCGGTGTGATGGGACGTGCGATTGATTCCCCGGGGCCTACAACAGGTATGGTGGAATATTGGAATTACAATACAACAGCGCCAACGCGCACACACATTTACATAATACACAACACACATGCGCGCGCGCGCACTGCAGATGATATCGGTTATCACGTGACAGGTGTTTTCGTGCGTACAGTGTGCCCAAGGTTTATAGATTATAAAACGTTTACCCGGCGAGTAGTGGGTAATGACTAATGACACATATTATTATACTCTTAGTTCATGACGTATTTTAATGTATAAGTACTAAGTACTACACGGTCACACAGACCACAGAACAATCACTGACCATAGGCGTCATCACGATTCACGGCAGCTAGTGATGGCCGATGGGTATAATTGAATGATTTCGATAATCGAATAATCAGTACCTAACCGAGAGAATCACTGGAAATTATAATCGTTTATTAATTTCATAAGAATAATCAACTATTTTTACTAATTTAGCGAATTAAAAAAATTACTCCAAATATTCAAATATGAACATAGGTACTTATACTTTATAGTAAATAACCTAATTTTTTTTCATTTGTTGTAATATTATTAATTAAATTTTAGTTTAGGAATAATTTATAATAGGAACGATAATAAATTAATGACCATAATATATTAATAAATAATATTGCATTATTAAGAAGTATTTTAAGTAAATGTCACAACTTTTTATCTTGTTAATATTTATTTTTTTCAATTAAAATGTAATAAACAACACTCCAGTACCATGTTTAAAAACCATAAAGATCCTTGGAAATTATCTTCGATAGCAAGAATGAATCGCGGAAAAAATGGCCACGGAAAAAAACCCAAACTAAAAAATACACCCCGGAAAAAAACCCACGGGAAAAAAGCCCAAAAAATATATTATACATAGATACGTATTTTAAATAGTATACATGGTATAGTCAATTGTGTGATTTGGGTAGTTAAAGGTAACACCAGCGTGTAGCTGAATTAACTTTATAGTTCAACCTAAATAACTTATATTTAAAATAGCTATAATGTAAAAATCATTTTGTATTATTAAATATTGATTTTAATAATTGTATTAATAAATGAGTTAAATTAATCCAAGTAAATGATTATTAATTAATCCTTAATAAGTGCTTTGTTGTTAATTCAACACTAGATTTGTACGCGTGATAGTTAATAATACAATCTATATTATGTTACCACAAGTCCAGAAACGTGAATATTTTGTATTTTTGATATTTTGTTCTTATGTTCTGTTAAAAATGTATTATTCTATCACAGAAATAAAAATATTATATGATTGTAAATCCATTGTATAATCAACAGTCAACCACATTTTATAAAATATTACAATTTACAATGATTGCACTTTTATTTTTTTGGGCTTTTTTTCCGTGGGGTTTTTTTTCAGTTTTTTTTCCGTGGCCATTTTTTCCGCCTATCAGCAAGAAGACATGGCAAGCCTGCTTGAAAAAAATGAGAAAATAAACATTATCAAGTTATTACAGATGCTAACCTTGTCAATAAATATCTAAAAAAAGTCAAAATATTTTGAAAATTAAATCATGTAAAGAAAATGCCAATCTAAATAACTGGTAAAATTTTCAAGTTTCTACGACTTATACTTTTTGAATAATAACAAATGTTTAAAATCGTTTGAGGATATATCGTTATATATCGTTATCGTTACGCTATTTCGAAAAAATTTAAAATTCAAACGCACTTAAAATTTTTCCTATAACGACGCTTCGAGTTTTCTCTATAGCTATTTGAAGGAAAACTTATGGAAAACTTAGTGTTATATTTTTAATCCTTATTTATAAACACAAAAAAATTTATGATTTTTAAACTTCAAAATTACTTGCAAATTTTCGCGTTTTCGACATATTTCGTAAAAATTTTAACTATAAATGCTTATAAAAAAAAATTGTGACTAACGATTTTTAATTTTTTTTAGCTACAATAAGAACAACTTATAAGGAACCTTGTATTAAATTTTCAAGTTTTTTTTGTCGTCCAATATTTTTTTACCGACACTTCAAAAAAAAATTCTCAAAAAATCGAAAATTTCAGTGGTCTATAAATAACTCAAAAAAAGTCAAAACTTTTTGAAAATTAAACTGTATATATATAACACTAACATAAACATTTGGTGAAAATTTCAAGTATTTACAGTGATTAGTTTTTGAATTATAACCATATAAAAAAATCAATTTGGTTGAAAACTGGTTTTGCGTAAAAATTCCAGTTTTTCTGTCATTTTTTTTTTGTTTTTCTCGATTTTTTTGAAAACTGTTGGAAAATGTTTACTTTTGACCTTTATAATGCACCAAGAATCTTCAATTTTACATCGGAAACCACCCCCAAAGTTTGAAATCGAAGCATTATTTCGACTAGTTAAGCTGTACACAGACACACACAAAAAAAAAACATATCATTGTAAAATCAAAACATTCATCACTTCGTTCAGAATCTAAAAAATGTAATTATAAATATAACATAGATATAATATAATTATAATTTAATAATATATAATAATAATTTTCTTTTTGATTTTGCCATTATATTCACGTACGTGTCCCCAGCCCCCCCACATCGGATATTTCAAATTTTTTTTTGGCAAAAAATTAGCATGTAATTAGCATGTATTTGCATGCTAACTTTTGTAATTTGCACGCGCTTTAATTAGGCGTGGGATCAAAAAATAGGTGGGGGGCTGTAGACACGTGTCTCCGACCCCCCCACCCATCAAAATCACTTATTTTCAATTTTTTTTCTAGGCCAATATTTAGCATGTAATTAGCATGTATTTGCACGCTTGGTCCCGAAACTCTACCGTCATTCGTTGGTTCGCAAAATCCGTTTTTCTAATTTGCACGTGTCCCCAGCCCCCCCACAACTCGAAATAACTGGAACTGCATAATCGTTTATACGCCAATATTTAGCATGTAATTAGCATGTATTTGCACGCTTGGTCCCGAAACTCTACCGTCATTCGTTGGTTCGCAAAATCCGTTTTTCTAATTTGCACGTGTCCCCAGCCCCCCACAACTCGAAATAACTGGAACTGCATAATCGCTTATACACCAATATTTAGCATGTAATTAGCATGTATTTGCACGCTTGGTCCCGAAACTCTACCGTCATTCGTTGTTTTGCAAAATCCGTTTTTCTAATTTGCACGTGTCCCCAGCCCCCCCACAACTCGAAATAACTGGAACTGCATAATCGCTTATACGCCAATATTTAGCAATTCAGCTATTTTCTCGGATATCGATTTGTTTATTATAACTATTTTCCTAAACCTACGAATTTGATAATTTAGTTTATAAATTCAATTAGTTGTTTAAATTGGTTAATTTTTAATTATCATTGTAGAAATAATTTTTCAATTTGATTAAATTATTAAAATTGTTTGCATTTTAATATTGTAGCGATTCTATTATAAAAATTGAAATAACTTTTTATACATTAGTTTATACTTTTTAAAATTAATTTTATACATAGGTAGGAATGACTTTTTCTTACATGTTAATAAAATCTAAATAACAAAAAAATATTGACATTAAATTGTATACAATAAAAATTCACAACTGACTTTTGTCGTGCTTTTTACGGGAATCGGTTTTTTTTTGAGATCATCAAATATTTCCCAATTATTTGATGCCCCTCTCTTAACGTATGCTTTGTAGTGTCCAACTGAGTTCCTTAGTTTACTTTTTCCAGGCAAAAAACTTATGACACCTCTTAGTTCAAATGTGCGATTTGCATTGCACAATATTTGTGGAATGTCACATAGTCTGATCTGTGCAATTTTTGCTGCTTCAGTACTATGTTGAAGACTCATATCTAAATCGCCCTCTAAAAAAAAGTTATTGTTAATAACTAATTAATTAATATAAAAAGATAACACATTGAATTCAATTTTTTCAAATAGTTTGCATTTTTGCAATCGTATAAAACTTTATATACAAGGTGTAACGGAATGGCTCGAAAAATGAAATCAAATATTTTTATCAATATTAAAATTTAAAAAATGTTTTAATATAATTTTTAATAAAATTATAAAAATTGTAAGGATCATAAATAATTTAAGATTTACTTATGTCTGCATATTTCTAAAATAATATTTCGAAAAACGATTTTAAGGTTTTAAATAACTATTAATCCAAATAAATAATGTCATTTTAGAAAAATATCAAAAAATATACTCCATGAATTAAAAATAAAGGATTCGAAAATAAAAATTGTATACTGCACTTGTAGTGCATGCGTCTAAAAATTATATTAAAACATTTTTTAAATTTTAATATTGATAAAAATATTTGATTTAATTTTTCGAGCCATTCCGTTACACCTTGTATATAAAGTTTTATACGATTGCAAAAATGCAAACTATTTGAAAAAATTGAATTCAATGTGTTATCTTTTTATATTAATTAATTAGTTATTAACAATAACTTTTTTTTAGAGGGCGATTTAGATATGAGTCTTCAACATAGTACTGAAGCAGCAAAAATTGCACAGATCAGACTATGTGACATTCCACAAATATTGTGCAATGCAAATCGCACATTTGAACTAAGAGGTGTCATAAGTTTTTTGCCTGGAAAAAGTAAACTAAGGAACTCAGTTGGACACTACAAAGCATACGTTAAGAGAGGGGCATCAAATAATTGGGAAATATTTGATGATCTCAAAAAAAAACCGATTCCCGTAAAAAGCACGACAAAAGTCAGTTGTGAATTTTTATTGTATACAATTTAATGTCAATATTTTTTTGTTATTTAGATTTTATTAACATGTAAGAAAAAGTCATTCCTACCTATGTATAAAATTAATTTTAAAAAGTATAAACTAATGTATAAAAAGTTTAATATAAATATCAAATATTGGTGTATAAGCGATTATGCAGTTCCAGTTATTTCGAGTTGTGGGGGGGCTGGGGACACGTGCAAATTAGAAAAACGGATTTTGCGAACCAACGAATGACGGTAGAGTTTCGGGACCAAGCGTGCAAATACATGCTAATTACATGCTAAATATTGGCGTATAAACGATTATGCAGTTCCAGTTATTTCGAGTTGTGGGGGGGCTGGGGACACGTGCAAATTAGAAAAACGGATTTTGCGAACCAACGAATGACGGTAGAGTTTCGGGACCAAGCGTGCAAATACATGCTAATTACATGCTAAATATTGGCCTAGAAAAAAATTTGAAAATAAGTGATTTTGATGGGTGGGGGGGTCGGAGACACGTGTCTACAGCCCCCCACCTATTTTTTGATCCCACGCCTAATTAAAGCGCGTGCAAATTACAAAAGTTAGCATGCAAATACATGCTAATTACATGCTAATTTTTTGCCAAAAAAAAATTTGAAATATCCGATGTGGGGGGCTGGGGACACGTACGTATTATATTCAACACGTCTTTTGGTGAAACTGTTATTTTCTAATGAACGGATAAAAGAGTCAGCCCTGTTAACCGGTCATTTCCAATTTGGTTTCGAAGTATGTTTTTACTCTTTTTAAAGTTGAAAATGATCATTCAACTTCAGTTGTAGATACTGTGAGGGTTGCCAAAACTCGTAATAAAAGGTTTATATTTGGGTAAAAAGTCAAATCACACGAGTATTAAATAGCCATAATATCTATAGGGGTTTCTTCATATTTTTCCACTTTTCACACCAAAGTAAATACTCACTTGCTATATTTTTCACTAATTTTTTCTTCGAAATAAATGGTAGGATTTTTTAGTTTTTCGACGTTTTTTTCTAAAGCGAATTTTGGTAACAATATTTTTATTGACGATAAAATAAAACCATCTATTATAAACACATTAAAGATACAGATATTTTATAATACTCTTCTGGTGAATTACGTGAATAATTATCCTTATAATTTTGTTTATTCGTAATACGCGGAATTTTAATGTCAGTATCAAAATACATTTTAGATAATTTACAAGCCTCTTGAAAGATTTGTGTAAACGATTCATTTGAATTTTGTCTGATATGTTTCAGCTTCTTTATGTTTCTATATGTTTAACATAATCAACAGCAGATGAAAGATCACGTTTAGGACTTTGCAAATAATGTGACAAGTAGAGTGAAACTTAAAAAGATTTTCACAAAAAACAAACATTTGCGTTCCATTCGAATTCTAAAAACAATTTCATCGATGACATTTCGTGGGGGGGGGGGTCCGGATCCCATGGACCCCTCTGGCTATGTCCCTGAATATTGCTAACTATACTTTCCAATTGATCTGCCAATAATGCAAAACTCCTTACCTCAAAATGCTAGAAAAGCATAAAACTACTTTACCTCAAACTAGGTAAAAACTATAAAACTAAACAACTTACTCAAGAATGAAATTTCACGCTAATACCGATCTCTCTGTACACATTAACAGTGAAACTATGAAAAATACTTTTAGAAATATGGCCTATTCATAACTGTAGAACTACCATGATTACATCACGGTTTACATCGAAACTTATAAAATTGAAGCTAGTTTAGGCACATCAGTATACCTCAACAAAACGACCAAATTCTCTGATTTCTGCTCTATCTACACAGCAGAAGCGTATGTTATTTCTCATGCACTTGAAATAGTTAAACAACTCAAAATAGACAAAGCACTTAAACTAAGTGCTTATAACAGTAACCACAATATATGTAAACCCAACACTATATCAAAAATAGTACATAGGTAATCACATTTCTCTAATAAATAATAATTATAATCAAAATTTTACGCTGATATGGATTCCCAGATCCCAGCCATGTTGCCATGTTGGAAATTTTAGAAACTAGACTGCAGATATCTACGCCAAAATAGCCATCAATCCTTCTTAAGCTACTTCAGTTCAAATTTGTTTTCTGAGTGGCATTAAAGGCGTCAACACAAACTAAACGCCACCGCAGCCACCTGACTTCGCGTCGGCTGTGAAAGAAGAGCACAAAAGCCGACGATGTAACTACCTTTTAAGGATGCCTTAGAAGGAGGACTGTCCCACTAGGTCACCCAAATAAAAGTTAAGACTATTTATTTTTTCAATAAATGATGGCGATCCGCCACCTGAAGCAATACCTAACGGAGGTTCCAGGTGGCAGGTGTATTTCCGGTTTATACTAAACAAAATTAGGTTAGATTGAGTATTAAAATACAGTGAAGTTGATCAAATACATCTGCAAATATGTCACAATTTAATTACGTGTTATCAAGTTGGTGGATAAATGTAAACTGTAATGAGGCGATTTGATATATATTTTCATTTCTTATTCACGAACGTCATACCACAGTTCTACACTTGGTGGTGCATCTAGAAAATGGTCTATATAGTAGTATATTTCACCTCATTGACTGTTGTTCAACATGCAGCACGATAACATTGACTAGTTTCTTCGCGATTTATTAAAGGAATCCGTTTGCACAAACGTTGCTGCAGCGATAGCGATGGCGGTGGTGGTACGGAAAAATGAAGCCGGACTCAATTTTACCGGCTTACCGCCACCGCTGCAGTGTGTGGCGACCTTTACTCGGAGATGCCACATTATTACACTTAAAATGCTTCATCGAAAAAATGCAACGTGATATGGTACTTGGTCATCCGAATGTGTGTTCTATTGATGCTCTTGGTCGTATTTACACAGTTTATCCGAAGAATAATTGATGTTTCTATTTGTGGTTGTTACTAGTGAATTTCCGTAGGCCAACAATGAACATAATTTGAATCTCTACGAACTGAACTTAATATTATTAACTAGATATATGATTTTGATAAAATTCACTTTATTTTTGTAAAATTTATTTGCGCTAATCATATTATGTTAAATTTTTGCGCTTTTGGGTTGCGTTTAGGTCACATTTTGCATTTATGGGATACAGTAATTTAAAAAATTAAATATATGAACTGAATATATATACAAAATTGTTTTGATTTAAAAAAAAATCCGAATTCATCAACATTTTATACATCAACAGGAGCGTAATCATGTAGTAAGCCAGTAATTCACTCCGAATACGTTATTTTTCCTTGAAGCTATACCATCTTTATATCAATAGATTTAGCCTGATTTAAGTTTTCCGGTACACACTGCCATGCCATGTATATTGGTTGAATATTGCAATAACTACTTTGATGTAGGTATGATTTCAATTTTCAGGTAAATATTTCAGACTTTTCATTGCAAACTGTGTTATTTCCACTGAGAACTTGTCCATTATTTTTCAAAAATGTATATCCGTTGTTTTTTTATTGAAGTTGCAATATTTTTGTTTTTACTAAACTTCTCCTTTTTTTCCTGGTATATCTGCTCAAGTTGTGTAAAAGTGTTGTCAATAATATTTATCGTATCAATTAAGGGCGTAGTTGATGTTTCCAAATTTTTGATAGTTTTAAAATTCTATAGAACATTAGTTTAAATAAAAATTAAATCATTTTTTACACACTGTAGGCAGGGCCGGCCCAAGGTATTTTGACGCCCCGGGCAAATTTTTGAAAGGCGCCCTTAATCAAAGGCTCCATAATACATTTAATATTTTTTATACTTACCTACATATTTTTTTTAAAATTCTTATACTTATGGATAGGTAAAGGATTGAAAAACTTATTTGGATACAATTTATAGACGTATCGGCTGTAACACATACTTTTTTGGTTTTCCCGAGTTAATGAATATTATATATTATCATTGTATATTATTTTTTAATTATTTGTAATATAATAATAAAAACTGGAAAGTGGAGTAAAATATATAACAGAATATTCTGTCATAGATAATTTAGTCATTTAGCTATATTATTGTCAATGTGAATAAATATTACGCTAAAATTTATAAAATATTTGTATATTAAATGCGCCCCTAAAAAAGTAGCGCCCCGGGCTACCGCCCGGTTCGCCCGTATCTTGGGCCGGCACTGACTGTAGGTGTAACATATTTTTGCATTTTTCATTACTGACCTATGACTTTTCTTCACTTAATTTGTCTATAACATTTTTCAAGCCCTCAAAATTGTCGCAATTAAATACAGCGGCCTCCAGCCAAGTTTACCTACTAGTTAATACGGGTTTTGGGGATAATGGTACATTATAGGTAATATTTCTTGGACACTTGGACATGATATATCGCTTTTAAAAGTACTTTTTTAATATTATTATTCAGTTTGTGCACATTTGGAAACATTTCTCTGCAACCCTATATATTCATCATGTGAGCTACACACGTAACGTGAATTTAATTTGGGGAGAAAACATTTAGTGTATGGAGCTGCATCTGATAACATTAATAGAACTTTTTCGTCATTTCCATCCAACGGCCATAATTATAATTTTAGTCCATCGTTGATAAACCGAACAACAGTGGAATGATTAGTTTTTTCCAAAACTTTGCATGTCAGAGGAAATGGGTGAGTTGGATTTGATTATAATATTACCCCAAAGAAATTGGTAACGTAACGATTTTTGTATCTGTATCTGTATCTACACCAATCCAAATATTATTTTCACCAATTTCATTTTTAATTTTGGTTAAAGTATTATAGTAACACCGCCCGAGATAATTTTTATGTAATGCATTTCATCTGGAATATGATGTAGGTATACAGTGTATTGCTCTGAAAATGAATGAAATTGAGACACTTGCATTTTATACCAAGGTATATTATATTACCTACTAATTATTGAGCACAAATCTTTGTTAAAATCATTAAAATTGTTTTTAATGGAAGTAGCTTCTAAAAATAATATTTTTTTTGACGAAGTATTTTATTTACGTTTGAAACCATTTTTATGGACGGTTGTATGTGCATGTTGTGTTCCCTGTGACTTTTTGGTGCACGGAATATTTTTGTCACAAATTTGACAAAAAATCATTATACTATCTTTCGTGAAAATCATTTGTTCGCGCGCGTTATTGTACGACGAAATCCATTGAGAAAATAAACTTTTTGGCATATCTGTATGTTATAGACTATAGTAATATACGAATGGAAAGATAATAATATGTAGGTAAGCAAAAATATATCAACACGCACTGCCTCGGACAACTGAATAGTCAGTACTCGGTGAATATTGTATTTATCAAAATGCCAATATACGTGAAATATGTTCATTATAACGCTATTACCAAAATAAAAATATTCTTAAATATTCTCTAACCCATAGTGATTTTTTATGCAAAATAATTTTTTTCCTATGAATTCTGTGTTTCATGAATCGCAATGATATTTTACTCCTATTTACTGCATACACTAGAAACAAAAATGTAGAATTATAAAAATCCGACCTCTAGAGATTAGTAATATAATAAGATAGGTTGAATTATATTTTGCCAAAAAATTGCATTTGAAAATATAATTGTGTGTATATGTGTATACAACATCATACTATATATTAAGAGTTTCAAGTAACCACGACTAATATTTTTCAATCACAGCAAAATAATATCTTAATTATTCGTTTAGTAAATATATGTTTAAATTATATATATATATATATATATATAAATCATATTTATTTAATTTAAAACTTTTTAGTAAAAAATGTAATATTTATGAGAAACTTCGATTAAAATTTTCAATCTTAAGTTATACAATTTGAAAATTGTATACATCTTATCTGCAAAATAAATACAAATTTTCGTGATTTTAATGAATTCTACAAAAGTTAAAAATTTAGATGCTTATAGGAAAAATCTATTTATTTTTAATATTGTTGATTACGAATCACTATTATTACAACTAATTGCGAATTTCGTATTAAATTATCATTTTAGATTCTGAGCGGAGCGATGAATGTATTGATTTTACCATGATGTGGGTTTTTATTTTTTTTTTTGTGTCTGTCATCACGTTTTTGAGGCAGTAAAAATGCTGTGATTTTTGACTTCAGTACCTCGTTCGATCAGAAAGTGAATCTAGTTGGTACTTTGGGGGTTCAAAAGTAAAAAATTCTAAATAATCAAGATAAACAAACTAAAAATTAAGAGAAAGACGGGAAATTTTACGCACACTAATTTTTCGACAACATCGATTTTGGTTTTTGATATAACTTTAAAACAAATGCCCATAGATACATGAAATATTCACCGAATGTTTATATAAGTATATTCTATCCACCATGCAATTTTTGATTTAAGTTGAACTATTCATAGGCATTTGAAACTTTCGATGATTAGTAGCTAGAAATTCATAAAAAATTTTCCTTTTATATCTAAGATTTCAAAATTTAATACAAGGCTCCTAACATATTTTTACAATAGCAGATGCAAAATAAAAGAATTAGATAGTCAGAATTTTTTTTCTAAGCATTCAAAGTTTGAGTGTTGACAACATATTATGTAAAAATCACCAAAATTCACAAATTATTTTAAGCTAGAAATTCATAAAAAATGTTCT
This sequence comes from Diuraphis noxia, assembly GCF_037042655.1. Classification (NCBI taxonomy): domain Eukaryota; kingdom Metazoa; phylum Arthropoda; class Insecta; order Hemiptera; family Aphididae; genus Diuraphis; species Diuraphis noxia. The sequence goes on along the minus strand of NW_028301714.1, from coordinate 21,463,024 downwards.
TTTTAAATCTAAGATTTGGAAATTTAATTCAAGATTCCTTACAAGTTTGTCAATCTTTATCACAAATAAAAAGTCCACCGGAAATTCAAATTAAATTTTTATGAGCATTTGAAATTTTAATTCTTACAACATTGGATTTTCACTGGATTTCACATTTAGCGATTTTCTTATTTTGGTGTAACTCTAAAAGTCTAAAACAAATGACCGCAAATACTTGACATTTTTACTGAATGTTTATATAGGCATTTTCTATATTTGATAAAATTTTCAAAATATTTTGATTTATTTTGAGCTGTTTAATGACATTTTAATTTTTCAACTTTTTTAGTTTTTTTTTCTATAAATATCGATAAAAATTTATTTGTTCGGTAGAAAAGCTTGAAAATTTAATACAAGGCTTCTAACACATTTTAATTATGGAAGTTGAAAAATAAAATAAATTCAAAGTCACAATTTTTTTTTACAAGCATTCAAAGTTTGAATTTTGACAACATATGTAAAAATCACGAAAATCACGAAAATCACGAAAATTCGCAAATTATTTCAAACTAGAAATTCATCAAAAATTTTCTTTTTAAATTTAAGATTTGAAAGTTTTTAATAATCTATAATATATCTTACAGTGAGCCAGGAACTTTTTATGGGGGGGGGGGGGGGGGTCAGCAAATTTAAACTTACCATACTTTACTTCGTGGTATCGAATATTTATTTTAAAAGTAAAAATATAACATATATCGTAAAAATTAAATTCATCAATTTATTAGTTTTAAACAAATACAACTTATTAAACATTGGTAATAAAATGCATAATAATATACTTAATGTCCGAATGTCAGGGTTAAAATAGTTATCACCTACAATACAATGTAACTACAATTTACAATACTAAATCAATTTTTCTTTTTCTTTTTGCCAATTCATCCAACACTACTTCTGGATTAACTTCATAGTTTATAGTGTTTATACGAACTATTAATATAATTTTCAAGTCGAAATTCTAAAATATAAAAATGTTAAAGAAATAACCGTGTTTCATGTAAAAGTTAATTTATCATCTCAGGTTCATGGGGGGGGGGGGGTTCCCCATGGATACGCCACTGATATCCTAGACAGATAAATCGTCTTCGCTCAGAATAATATAATGATATAATATCATTGGATTCAAATTTAATTCCATCCATTACAGTAACCCACTTGTAACCTACTGTACAGCAGAGCGACATCCACGACTTACCCGCCTTTTTCAGTCTTATTGACGCTACAAAAAAATGTTTTATCCCAATAATTTAAAAAAACTAATACATATTAAATTGATTTTATGCCTATAAAATATTATGGTGTTCAGAAAATTCTAATTTAAACATTCGACGTGAAATTAATTTTTTTACGTACATTTTTTTGGGTGTTAAAAACAATTAACATCGTCAAAATCCTGTTTTACGTAAAAGTTCCTATTTTTCCATAATTTTTTTTTAATTTTTACTTGTATCTCTTAAATCCACCAACTACATTAATTTTTTCACTAGAAAAGTTACTGAAGTTTGGAGCATTATTACGAGTACTTATTATGTATACACAGAATTAAAAACAATCAATATGTTACCGGTAAAGTATAAAATATGGTTAGTGTTCACATTATCCGGGTTATGTGTACACAAACTGTACCTTTTTTTTTTTCCTTTTGTATCAAGAGCGAGAGAAGGAACCGCGTTAGCATTACTTCTCCTCTGACTCCCATCGTTTTGATTAAAATTTATAATTATATACATTTCAAATTTTTTTCAGTAAAATTATGTCTTCTATCATTTAATATGTGTTTTAACTGTGAAAACACGTTCTACGTCGACACATTGGTTTATGGTAAAAATGTCTTAAGTCAAAAACAACTAGTTTTCAGGAAGACAAAATAAAACATTGAAAAATCATTCAACATCGTTGACAAATATGTCTGAGATAGTAATTAATTTAATTTAGTATTCAATGTACCAACTTTTATTTTAATTATTAAGTAGAACTTTAAAATCAATTCTTCATTGTTTTTAAGTGACTTAAGATAATTTAATTTGTATTTTACGTATATGACTTACGCTATATGTATCATTAAGTTTCAACAAGGCATGCATTTAATATGATAACTTTATATTTGAGCAAAACATATAATAAAAATAACTTTAAAACTGTAAAATAACATTGCTATACTATAGAATAAAACAAAATAACACATAGAATAGTAATACATGTATAATCCGTTAAATAAAATAATATTTTAAATTAATTAAATAACAACTTGCTGTTTGACAAAATAAAATAAATTAGATGACTTATGCTGTTTTGATCAATTATAAATTATTGAAATGTATGGTATTAAAATCTTAATTTAACTTAAGATTTTAAGATCGTTTTAAATTATCGATCTTGTCTGATCCAAAACTCTTACTTAGACATACGTGTTTTGTACCTTATATAAAGTGACTTAAAATGTTTATACCAAAACAAATTTCATTGATAGTGGGTTATAGTTTTGACTTATGTTATCTGTACCAAGTGTCCAAGTGTACTAACAAAATATAAAAATATAATAATTGTGGATTCTAATAATCAGTATAATATAAAAATGTCAATTTTTGACTTAAGACCTTTTTACCATACACCAAAATGTTATCGGGCATTGTTTGTAACAGCTTATAATAGTAGGATCTTCTTTTAAAGAAGGCTGCTGCGGATAGACTGTATAGTACCTACTGTATGACGTGTATCTACATGTAATCGATAATCTATCGACTATCGTAGTATTAATGTATTATAGTCATCATATTAATTACGTTGTATTATATCGATATATATTATTAGGTATAAAAGTCCAATACTTCTATAGGGAACAACATAATATAGCAACGATAAAAATAATATAAAAATATTTGTACTAAAGTCCATTTTTATAAAAGAAAACCTTAAACGTGCAATTTTGTGCAACATAGAACTTTCTTTGAATTAATCTACATCTCTTGATTTGGATTTGAAGCTATTGTTTCTAAAGAATTTAGAACATGCCATTAAAAGATGCAATTGCATGGGAATCCGATCTTTAGTGATAAATGATAATCAATATTATACGAACTTGGTAATAAAAATGGCACTCTTCATCAATTTTATTCCAAAAATAAATTTACTGTATGTTCTGAACCGTTAATAGATATTTTAGAAGTTTTAGTAACAAAAAATCTTTGCGTGAAATAGCTAATGTACAATCTTTTCCGGTGGTCAAGGTTTTAAGAAGTGTTTATGTAAAACTAAATGCTTAAAAAATAAATGTAAATGCAAATCCGGGGGAATACTTTGTAATTCTAAATGTCATCCGAACTCAAATTGTTCTTATAAATAATTGTATTGCATTTTTAAATTTTAATTAAGAGGACGCTACACCCGCATGTGTTGACGGGTGTGCAAAGTCATCTCCGAAGGAAGTAAAGGTACGAAGGGTTTCTCTGGGTCAAGGCGGGTTAACCTAACCATTACTAAATTATGAACTTCCGGCATCTAAATTACTAAAATATTTAAGATAATAATATTATTATTATCATATATATATATATATATTCGTTTTATTAAATATAAGAAATTTGTTTCATAAATATTTTTTAAACGTTTAATAAATAAATTTACTTTCAACTAAAAAGTAGAAAAAAAAAAGTTTTTTAAAAACACACTTTCCTATAAAAACATATTTAAAAAAATAAAAATATATATAAATATATATATTAAATTGAATTAAAAAATATTTTAAAAATTGCACTAAAAATACAAAAATAATTTTCTGTACTTTAAAATAATGAAAAATTTAAATGTGTGTGGTGCATCATACAAAACATTTAAAGCCGAGCTAAGTCTCACATACACTTCTTTATTCAAACCTGTTTATAAGATAGTGACTGGGAGTATATGTCAAGTGTAAGAACACCACACGTCCACACATTTATAAATTTTTCATCAGTTAATTTTTCATTATTTTTAATTTGTAGTTCTGATACTGAAAAAATAAAAACGATATTGCACAGACAAAATTCTCCTTTTTATGTGGTGAAAATTTCGTTTCTTAGTTATAACTGTATCTTTCTCGGTTCTTTCCCGCGCGAAACAGTTTTTGCAATGTTACGCACTTGTAAGACGGAGACAACACATGTGGGTGTAGCGTCCTCTTAAGTAAATAGTAAAATTGTTCAAATATACCTATAATTTATAGTTTAATAGTAATAATTAGAGCCCGAATTTTTTATGCAATAAAAAGTATCAAAGTATACCTTATAATATGCAGTAAAAATCATTAGAGTATGTATCAAATTTGCAGTAAAATCATTAAAATATGTAGTAAAAATATATCAAGACATATGCACAACTATAATATAAAAAAGGCGGGTAAGTCGTGGGCTCTGCTGTACAGTGGGTTACTAGTGGGTTATTGTAATGGATGGAATTAAATTTGAATCAAGGATATATTATAGATTATTAAAAATTTTCAAATCTTAGATTTAAAAAGAAAAATTTTTATGGATTTCTAGTTTAAAATAATTTGCTAATTTTCGTGGTGTTCGTGATTTTTACGTATTTTGTCAAAATTCAAACTTTGAATGCTTATAAAAAGAAATTGTGCTAATATATTTCTTTTATTTTCACCTGCTATTGTAAAAATATGTTAGGAGTCTTGTATTAAATTTTCAAATCTTAGAATTAAAAAAAAAAACTTTTATGAATTTCTATCTAAGATAATTTGAACATTGCCGTAATTATTACGTATTTTGTCAAAATTTGAACTTTAAATGATTATAAAAAAAAAATCGTACTGATGTATTTTTAATATTTTTTAACTGATATTGTTACAATGTGTTAGAAGCCTTGTATTAAATTTTCAAGCTTTTCTACCGAACACATAAATTTTTATCGATATTTATAGAAAAAAAAACTAAAAAAGTTGAAAAATTAAAATGTCAGTAAACAGCTCAAAACAAATCTAAATATTTTGAAAATTTTATCAAATATATAAAATGCCTATATAAACATTCAGTGAAAATTTCAAGTATCCGCGGTCATTTGTTTTTGACTTTTAGAGTTACACCAAAATAAGAAAATCACTAAATGTGAAATCCAGTGAAAATCCAATGTTGTAAAAATTTAAATTTAAAATGCTCATAAAAATTTAATTTGAATTTCCAGTGGACTTTTTATTTGTGATAAATATTGACAAACTTGTAAGGAATCTTGAATTAAATTTTCAAATCTTAGATTTAAAAAGAAAATTTTTTATGAATTTCTAGCTTAAAATAATTTGTGAATTTTGGTGATTTTTACATAATATGTTGTCAACACTCAAACTTTGAATGCTTAGAAAAAAAATTCTGACTATCTAATTCTTTTATTTTGCATCTGCTATTGTAAAAATATGTTAGGAGCCTTGTATTAAATTTTCAAGCTTTTCTGCCTAACAAATAAATTTTTAAGAATTTTTCACTTTTGACCCCCCAAAGTTCCAACTAGATTCACTTTCTGATCGAACGAGGTACTGAAGTCAAAAATTGAAGCACTTTTACTGCCCCAAAACGTGATGACAGACACACAAAAAATAAAAAAACACACATAATGGTAAAATCAATACATTCATCGCTCCGCTCAGAATCTAAAAAAAACTTTCTAACTTCTAAGAACTATGTTTACATTATGCCTGCATATAATTATAAATTAAATTAAAGAAGTAAATACCTGTTTTCATATGCTGATCTAACTGTGATTTTCTATCACAAACAATATGGTTTCCACATGCGTTACAGAATACTGTTTTTGCATCTGAAGTAAAAACTTCTGCGTTTTTATTTGGACAGGAAATCCACTCACGTATTTTAGAACTAAAAAAACCTACTAACTTTTTGCATTTTCTAACAGTTTACTAAATGTTTATTTAATATCCTGTAGGTAATATTATGAAATTAAATGAATTATATCGATAACGACGATATAACGATTAGATTACAGTAGATGAACTATCTATTTCTTTTAATACGATGAGATTACCTCAACTATTTCTAATGTATATATAGTATGTTACATATTATAATACGTATTTTAAATTGAGATAACTAAAACTGTATCGTTAATTCCACGTCCTATACCAATTACTGACCAAAAATATTTCGCGAAAGCGCATCCATTGAAATATGCATTTATACTATTTATAGACAAATATGCATTTACGGTCAAATATGGAAAAATATGCAAAATAAAAATTCAACAGTGAATTCCAATTAGTATGGTTCGTGGAGATTATAACAAAAATATAAAATAGTTATAAGGAAAAAATATGCAAAAACCTACAAATCCGGGCTCTCTCTCTCTATAATTCTATATATATATATAACATTCTATGATATTATGACTATAAAGTATATTTTATTATTGTGTATTTACAGCCCATGAGCTCCACTGAAATCCACAGCGAAAAGATGTAGAAATGCAAAAAAAAATGGGTTGGAATATCCTTTAAAAAAAACCGATTTAATGTGTTAAAAAAATTAACTGGATATTAAAAAAAAGTCAGAATTCATCAGCGTTATATAACACATCATCGGGAGCGTAATCACGTTACTATTATTATATTTTTATTTCATTTTCTATCCCCTTGGATTTAATCAGAATTACACCATTGTGGCATAACTTATTTATTTATTCAATCAACGAATGTGAGTCCTTCAACTCAGTTATTAGTTTATTAGATTGCAAGCAAAAATTACAAACATTGTACCATAGATTGATAAATATAAAGAGGTATATTGCCATTTTATCATTGTATAAAATATCTAAGACTAAAGAGTAAAGGCTTTAATTATATTATATTAATTTATTTTAATTTTTATGTAACAATAAATAAAATTAAAGTTTACATATGAGTTAATCTATTCGTATTTCTCTATTTTAATATGTTCTGGTAATTATGTTTTAGATAACACACTCTGTCATTCGTGTAATGTAAGAGAATATCGCTTAAAACAAATCGATAATATGTATAAACCTGATTTATCTTCAGTGGATCATAGAAATAACTTCATTAAAGGAGATAATCCAATAAATGGACTTTTAAGCACAGTACATATAATCAAGACTATATATACTTTACACACGCAACGTCACACATGACAATAATTAACACAAGTGTATTTATGTTTAGGAAATTCTAAATAAACGGAAAGATCGAATAATGCAAATATCCAAGTATAACTACAATATTGCAAAAGAATTGTTAAATGCGAATGAAAAAGATAAAAAGAAAAATCGTGAAGAAAAAAATAATGAGAGTTTTGTTTTGAAACAAGTAAAACAATAATATATTAATTATATTTTAATGACTATACTTGTTGAAATATTCAATATACAAAATATGTGTTGACAATTTATTAATTTAGAGACCAGCAAGTACTGCTAACATTGAACATAGAGTCAAATTTAAGCGTTCGTTGCTAGATCAAATAGAATATAATAAGATCAAAAAAGAAACGGACAAGATCGAATCTTTAAAATGTGAACAACTTATGCAAAAAGAATTGCTCAAAAGGTAAAATGTATGGTTTTGTGTCAATAATACTTTATTCACTTTTTAAGTTAAATTTAGTTTATACGACGAAAGAACAAGAAATATAGAAGCAAAAAACCAGTCAAAAGAAAATTATTTAATTATTCTTGATGAACACTTGAAAAATAAAATTAAAATTACTGAAGAAGAAATAAAAAAGATAAAACAATACCATTGACTGAAACTTTTATTTTAGCCCTGATCAAGCTAAATTGTAGAAATTAAACAACAGTTAATGAAGTAAAAACCCCTGTTATATTCTTTAGAATTGGGAGAAACCAAAAAAAAAAAAATTAGGGAAATACTTTATTGTTGGTATAATTATTTTACCTATAGAAATTTAAAATATGTATATTGCATATTATAATTTGTAAAATTGTGTTCTGAACTTACTGAGCTTGTACTATTATAAGAAAAATATTAATTAACATTTGGTGCATATTATACGTACTCTGTTTTAGTAAACATCGACGCCAATTACCAATTTAAACAGAAATGAGCGAAATCTTGAACTCCAAGAAGAAAAAGAGAAAAATTAATTTTGAAAGAAGTTTATTGAATAGTTTTTTTACAAAAAAAATTAAACCAACAGAAATTCTTAAGTGAAGATTTGAACAAATTATTTGGCGAGTTAAAATCCGAACGTCATAAAATTGAAGTACCCGGTTCATATGTAAGTTTAGTATTACGATAAGTGCATATCATCATTGAACGCGTAGGAGGAGATTTACGGTTATTATACCTATACAGTATACATATATTTTAACCACAAATGAATTCGTAGTTCCAACGTTTGTATAACTGTTATGTATTATAAATATAAATAATAACATAAACGTATTATATAGACATTTATTGTTAACAGTATAAATCGTAATGACGTACAATATATTTCTACTCGCTAATAACCGATGGACAGTCCCCACCGATCGTAATATGATACTTATGATTATTGTTAGTATAAACAGTATAGGTGTAATATCATATAATATAAATGCTGAATATGCAACATCTTTTTCCTTAAAAAAATATATATATATAAGTAGTATTTTGTGTATTGCTTACTCGCTATGTTAGTGTGTTAGTAAGTTTAATTACATTAATTATAATCACTTGGAGAATATCGCTGGGGTGGTTTTCTAGATCTAATTGGTCTGGGTGTTTTATTTATTATTATAGTATCAGGATTTTGTTTTGCACCTACGGTTTCGATATTTTCAGTATTTTCATTTATTTGTCTAGTGGGTGTAAGTGAAATTGAATTATTCGCTGGTGTCAGCGATTTATCAATGAGTAATTGATCATCGTGTCTCTTCCAAATAGTTCCGTCATCGAGCTCTACATCGTGTGTATTACAACTAATGGATTTGATAATTTTACCCTTTTGCCATTTATTGTTATTATTCCTATAATTTCTAGCTAAAACATTATCACCTGTATTAAATGATACTATCCTATTACCACCATTGTTTATTTGTGATATTTGTCGTTCAATAAACACTTCACTTGTATTCGGCATTAACGCGTCAAATTGTAAACGTGTTGATCGATCTAACATTAGTTTAGCTGGCGTTTCTCGTGTTGTTGAATGAGGTGTATTACGATACATCAAAAGAAATTTATATAATTGGGATTGTGCAGTCGAGCATTAAAAAAAAAATTTTTTATTGTTTTGACTGCTGATTCCGCACAGCCATATAAACAGTATAGGTGTAATATCATATAATATAAATGCTGAATATGCAACAATAACATTGTTCTTAAATTATTGTTTTTTAAGATTTTTTAAAATCTACCAACTGTAGTCTGTAAGTCGGTAAATAACAATCTTTTCAACATTGTGTCTTATGAATTTTGACGTATTATTCATATTTATGGCCTTATGGGTCAATAATTAAAAAAGCTATTCCCATTCGAATTTTGGACCCTGGACCGTGGATTATACATAATATTTAAATTTTAAATTTTTAACTGTTCGTTTCTCAAATAATAAATGCAATGACATCATACATAAAAATAATCTGTAATTGGTTATAATATCAAACAATATACGGATATACCATACACGTTTCGTACTGATGACTGTATACTGTAATAAATTGATAATTCGATACCCAGATTATTAAGGTAGTACAATGGAAGCACTTTTAATATTTTTTACTGTTGATATTTTATAAATTAACCCCAATATTTAGATGTCCTTTGCTTCTTCAATTATTAACACATTAATGTTAACGACCCGTCAAAATTCATTAAAAGTTCATCTGAACACGAATCATATTTTAAAAATATAGGCTTCCATTTGAATTTTAAAAGTTACCCCTCGAAACTACCCATCCTAATTAATACGTGTTTGACCACCGACGAGTATCACGTGTTTTAATTATTGCTAGTGCGCATTTATAGCCACCGATAGGAATACAGTCATTACAGATACAGACAGGTAATATGGCTTTTATTTAATGTCCCCATCGAGTCTGAAGCGAACCCAAACGCGAAATGGCAACGCCACAAACAAAAACCAAACCAACACTATCAGCCCCCGGATGCATCCAAACATCAGCACTCAACACTTTCCGAAAAACACAAACTTCGATGTCGTCAATGTTACCATCGAAAACCATCTTAAAAATCAAACCAGCTTAGCACGAACGTTTCCCCAGCTTAGCACATAAGTAATGGATACGATAAGCTTATCGGCCGTAACACCGCTCAACCCACCACGTCCAAAACCACCGTTACCTCTACCACTTTATCTACCACCGCTGCTATCGATGTTTCTAAGAATAGAAATACAGATGTTAGCACGGTACCCATAAACACTAACGAGCTATTACATGACACATAGCCCAATAAAATAATACACATGATAATCTAAACAGAAATTTCGCATCAGTAACCGCTCACGAGTATACGCCTAAAAGAGACCAAACCATAGTATTCAACTCCATTGACGGCGTCCCACAGAAGGAATACATCTTAGCAATAGGTCGAATTGCGTCACCCAAAAACATAACTTTGTCTCCATAATCTCAAACAATCGATTTTGCATTTTTCTCGCCAATAAAGGCATATTAGATGCCTTAATGGTAAAAACACTATCCATTAAGATAAATGAACATGAAATACAGCTAAGAAGACTAATTAATCCATCAAACAGAATTATTATTTCGAGCGTATGCCTCTCCATATCTAACCATGAGATACTTACACACTCAAAAATTGAAAACCCTGGACACAATACTTGGACCCAACCCGGACCAGAACAAGATAGTCATCAAATTTCTCCAAACAACTAATTTAATTAAGCTAATATAATTGTAAATATGTAATATATGTATAACAATATGAATAATTTGTAACTATTGCTAATGGCCTATGCTGCCGAGCAGTATTCTAAAGATCAATAAAAAAAAATTAGTATAGATTATATGATTCATTTTTTCCTAATTTAAATATATCATGCTAAAATCTACTGTCGCGTGAAATCCAAAGCGAAAAGATGTAGAAAATGCAAAAAAAACTGGCTGGAATATCCTTTAGAAAAGTAACAAAATTTATGTGTTAAAAAAATTTACTGGATACCTATCAATCAGAATAATAATAACAATCAGAATTCATCAGCGTTGTATAATATATCATCAGGAGCGTAATCACGTAGAAACATGTTATTATTAATATTTTTATTACATTTTGCATCCTAGGATTTAATCAGAATTACGCCATTATGGCATTACTTATTTATACAATAAACGGATCCTTCAACCCAGATATTAGTTTATTAAATTGCAAGCAAAAATTACAATCATTGTACCATAGATTGATAAATATAAAATAGGTATATTGTATTTTAATTATAATATAATATATTATATTTTTTGATTAATATATATTATATCATAAGTAAGTGGCAATATATATGATATTTCATTTTATCATTGTCTAAAATATCTAAGACTAAAGAGTAAAAGCTTTTATTATATAATATTAATTTATTTTGATTTTTATATAAACAATAAATAAAATTACTACTTGTGTAGTTTAATGAAATTTGGGTATTTGATAAGATTAATATTGATAACACGAATAATTAATGACGTCATAGATCCGGAGTTTTATCATGCGAAGATCCATTCGTAATTCATCAGCATTATAATATAATATATCATCAGGAGCGTAATCACGTAGTAACACGTTTAACGTTATTTTCCATGAAATTAAATCATCATTTTTAACAGATACTTGAATTTTCCTGGTACTCGATGTCATAAAGTGTATCGTTTAAAATCTATTGCAGCACTTTAATGCAGTCGTTTTTTCAACTAAATATTTCAGATTTTTGTTCGATATCATGTAAAATAATTTTTAATTTCATAATTATTATGGAATGTAAATTTTTTTTTTCATTAAGAAAGAATTTACAATTTGTATACAATAATTACAATGAGCAAATTTGATGTATTAACATAGAACAAAATGACATGAATAACATGATGAGGAAGATACCCAATGGTAACACCTCTTTTACTAATTTAATAGGTCTCTACACCATTGGTGCTTTAGTCTGCGTGGTGGGTTTTTTGGAAGGGTGGGGGTGGGAGATATTAAAGTGTTGCTATGCGTGCTCAGATTTTGGTGAAAACGTTTGTACATTGTTGTAGCTAGTTCAGTGGAAGTTGTTATTTTTAAGTCATTTTGTAAGGTAGAGTTTGAAACGAACCAGGGGGCTTTGGTAACTAACTAACCTTAGCGCAATTGATTGAAAAGCCAGAATTGGCCTAATGTTCTAGGGCTTGGACGGGCCCCAGATTGCTATTTCATAAGACCAGACTGGTCTTATGATTGACTTATATATAATAAGTTTGTTTTGGAGTGGTATTTTGGATTTGAGGAGAGGTCGGAGGAGGTGAAGTCTATTGTTCGGTGATTTTCTTTTTTCTTTGAGGTGGGGGCTCCAGGTTAATCTTTTATCAAGTGTTATGCCTAAGTACTTTATTTCGGTTTGGACAGAGATGGGGACGTTGTTCATATTTAATTGAGGGCACTCACGGGGAGATTAAAGTGAAAGTAACTTGCACAGATTTGTCTGTATTTATTTTAATTTTCCATTTTTTGACACATTTGTCAATTTTATTAGCATGGTCCTGAAGTGCAGTTGAAGCTAGGTTAGGATTTGAACTGGAGGAAAAAATAGCTGTGTCATCAGCGTATATTGCAAGAAGGGTATTACTAGATTGAGGGATATCAGCTGTGAATACATTGTATAGATCAGGGGATAAATCACTACCCTGCGGGACTTCAGCATATATTGAATGAGTAGATGAGATATCATTATCCTATGTTCCGTCACAGAACATGAGACCGGCCACCCGGCCATACCCAACGTCAGTACCATGTACGGGAACTCGTGCGTAACACGCCGGATCTGCATGCCGGACATTGCACCACGCGCAGCAGCTAATCGGACTGCTGTGGGCGTGGTTTCGAAGGTGGCAACAGCCAATGCATTGGTCAGCGCCGTCACGTGACCGTACGCAATAACCAACCACATACAATCATGGGCGGTTCATGTTAGTACACAGCGCCGCAGCAGGTGAGACCAAGATTATAAAAGGGAGTGCGGAGCACAAAATCAGTCAGTATTCCTTCCTATTTTACCATAGAAAGACCCGCCCAGGGCAGACTTGCGCGGTGTTGACTCTTCGCTCAACATCAAATTAAAAACCAAAAGAATACAATCCACTCAACATCAAAATAAGAACAGACCCCTTAACGCTAAATATTGGTACTTATCTTAGGATATGTCACCTCAATATTGAGGGTATCTAAAAAGCTAAATGTGAGATATTATCAAAAATCATGATCAACAATAAAGTGGATGTCATTGCCCTTCAGGAAACACACACAACTGACAAAGCCGATTTGCAAAAACGAGGATACATAGCTGGATACACATTAATTGGAGCCGTCAATCATAAGCAATATGGTATAGCAACATAAGTCAAAAATGATATTGATACAGAAAATGTAGTCTATAGAAGCCATTTGAATAACATAGAAATATTAGCAACTATAATAGATAGCGTTACAATAATAAATGTATATAAACCACCTAATGCCAATTGGGAAAACCCGTCCGTGAAACTATTCGATCACCCAGCCGTGTATATAGGTGACTTTAACAGCCACAACAGTGACTTGGGCTATGATAAAAATGACGATAACGGAGAAGTGCTCCAAAAATGGATTGCTCTACACAATTTGGAACTTAACTATAACGCTAAGGATATGGAAACTTTTAGGTCAGCCAGATGGCGCAGACTACACCCCTGATCTTAGCATTACATCAAGGAACACCTTAGACGGTCCTACAATAGCGACAAGACATATATTAGGCGACTTCCCTCATAGCCAACACCGACCTTACTTAAAAGTATTTACTTACCTTACTTAGGTACTTTCGCTTACAACCCTAATTGAAGCGGGATTTCAAAACAAGTTAAAATCTAGTGCTGCATTTGTCGACCTTTCTGCTGCATATGACACGGCTTGGAGACACGAACTTATGTATAAATTTAGCTAAGCTATATCTTGTAAAAACCTTGTAACTCACCTAGAAAATATGCTAACTAACCGTCGCTACCAGGTTTTTATGGGCTGCAAAAGAAGTAAATGGCACACAGAAAACATTGGTCTCCCGCAAGGTTCAGTACTTGCACCAACCCTATTCAACCTTTATCTGTATGATATACCAAATACCAAAGGACTTATGTTCCAATATGCTGACGACATTGCTATCGTACACCAGAGCAGGGAATTAAAACACGGGAGCAACACATTAAACGACGATCTTGCTACACTATAGGCGATTATTTTTATAAATGGCGACTAAAACCCAATCCCACGAAAACGGAGGTGTGTGCATTCCATTTAAATAATAAACAAGCTTATGAAGAACTAGAGGTGGTTTTCAATGGTGTACAAGTCCAACACAGTTTCAAACCCAAGTACCTAGGAATTACTCTCAACCGCTCACTTACCTTTAAAGAACACATTGAGAAAACAACGAAGAAGCTACATTCACGCATCAACATAATACAGAAACTTGCCGGCGGCACGGGCTGGGGAGCAGATGGCAGGACTCTAAGAAAGCTACGTTGGCCGTAGTTTACAGTACCGCAGAATACGGTGCTCAAGTCTGGTGTAACAGTACACATACGAAAAAAATAGACACATAACTCAACAGCGTAATGAGAATAGTTAGTGGAACAGTAAAAAGCACACCGACACAATGGTTACCAGTCTTAACTAATATTCTGCCACCAACATTACACAGGAAGGAGGCACTGCTTAGAACAACAACCAAAGCTGATAAGACGAAAAGGTCCCTGTCATACCAAATGCTGAGAAATACACCTAGCCTCAGGCTAAAATCAAGGAAGCCCCCGTAGAGCACAACTAAGGAGTTAGCACTATCAAACTTTGAGGGTACAAAAGAATGGCGTGAAAACTGGACATCAACAGATGTAAAAAATAGTGGTATAGTATCAGACCCTAATAAAGGTGTAGAAGGCATGGATTTACCACGAGATGTATGGTCCTACTTAATAGAATCCGAACTGGTCACGGCCGGTGCGCCTCCATGATGTCCAAATGGGGTCTTAAGGAGAGCCCTACGTGTTATTGAGGTCATGATAACCAAACAATACACCATATTGTGGAAGATTTCCCGAAAAGGAAGTTCAATCGGGGCATTGAGGGAATTCATGCGGCAAATAATGAAGCATTAGAATTGATTCGAGAACTAGACATTGCCTTATGACTATGGATTTTATTTGTAAACAATGACCATGTGCCTCTACTTTTATTTCTTATTTATTTAATTATTTACATTTTATATTTATATTTTTAATTGTAGTTATTTTACTTTTATTTTATACTCATGTTATGATTTATATTCGATATATATTGTGGCCTTAACTGTGTTGATTTGTATACCAGCCATACGAAAAAAATAAAAAAAATATGAATATTCCTTATTTGGGATTTTGGAAATAAAGAAATCAACTGTTTCAGGCAATCTATTAGCACGTGTTGGCGAGTATGTAGGGTTTGGTGGGGGGATATGAATGATGGATGATTTTTGATTAATGATGTATGAAGGCAGAACCTTTTTGGTTAGAAGTTATACTTCCTTAAAGAGAATTTTTGGAGTTGAAGTCACCTCCAGCTATGAATGAATGACCTAAAAATTCAAAAAACCTGAAATGTAAAATTACCAAGCGTTTTCGGCTATTCATATTGATTAAAAAATATATATTATATTATAAGTAAATGGCAATATACTTATTTATATTAGTCAATCTATGGTACAATATGTGTGTAATTTTTGCTCGCAATTTAATAAATTAATAACTGGGTTGGTATATGGAATAAATAAAAAAGTAATATTATAATGGCATAATGTTGTAATTCTGATTAAATCCAAGGGGATAGAAAATGAAATAAAAATATTTTTAAAGTCGAAAGAAGTCTTTTATAAAATTGACATAAAAAAGTATTATCACAAATCACATACATTTTGTAACCGAAATTATTGAAAAGCAATTAATCTGACTGAATACGATAATTATTGCTTTTCAATAATGAGTACGAGATCATACCATGATTGATTTGTGAGGTAGGTCAATAAATAACATGGTTGATTTTGCTTTATGTACATAGTTAGGTATATGTGATATTATTATAGTAAAACTCAAGCTTATGGTATCGAGAAAATTGTTTTAAACCACATATAACTTATATTTCATCAAGTAGGTACGGCTCGTATACGGAACCAAATGATTTCAATGATTAAATAGGTATACATAATATATGTATATTATATTTTAAGTAAATGGCAATATACCTATTTATATTTGTCAATCTGTGGTACAATGTTTGTAATTTTTGCTCTCAATTTAATACACTAATAGCTGGGTTGAAGGACTCACGTCCGTTTATTGAATAAATAAATAAGTAATGTCTTAATGGTGTAATAATTCTGATTAAATCCAAGGTGGCAGAAAATGAAATAAAAATATTTTTAAAGTCGAAAGATGTATATTATCAAATTGATTATCAAAAAGTATTATCACAAATCACATAAATTTTGTAACAGAAATATAGAATAGTTGTTAGGTTTCGTAAATCTAATAGTACCTATTTAATCATTGAAATCATTGGGTTCCGTATACGAGTCGTACCTACTTGATGAAATATAAGTAATATAGTTATATGTGGTTTAAAACAATTTTCTCGATACCATAAGCTTGAGTTTTACTATAATAATATCACATATACCTAACTATGTACATAAAGCAAAATCAACAATGTTATTTATTGCCCTACCTCACAAATCAATCATGGCATGATCTCGCACTCATTATCGAAAAGCAATTATCGTATTCAGTCAGATTAATTGCTTTTAAATAATTTCTGTTACAAAATTTATGTGATTTGTGACAATACTTTTTTAATGTCAATTTGATTATAGACTTCATTCGATTTTAAAAATATTTTTATTTCATTTTCTATCCTCTTGGATTTAATCAGAAAAACACCATTTGGCATTACATTTTTATTTATTCAATAAACGGATGTGAGTCCTTCAACCCATTTATTAGTTTATTCAATTGCAAGCAAAAATTACAAACATTTTACCATAGATTGACAAATATAAATAGGTATATTGCCATTTACTTATAATATAAAATATTTTTTAATCAGTATATTATATTATAAGTAAATGGCAATATACCTATTTATATTTGTCAATCTATGGTACAATGTTTGTAATTTTTGCTCGCAATTGAATAAACTAATAAATGGGTTGAAGGACCCACATCCGTTATTGAATAAATAAATAAGTGATGCTATAATGGTGTTATTCTGATTAAATCCAAATTGATAGAAAATGAAATAAAAATATAATAATAATTTGTTACTACGCGATTACGCTCCTGATGATTTATTGTATAACGCTGATGTCCAGTTATTTTTTTCAACACATAAAGTCAGTTATTTTTTCAAAAGGATATTCCAGCCCGTTTTTTTTGCATTTTCTACATCTTTTCGCTGTGGATTTCAGTGGAAAACTCATAGGCTGTAAATACACAATAATAAAATATACTTTATAGTCATAATATCATCAAACGTTAAATCTTCCTAATATGTTATATATATCAAATAGGAAGTTGTTTAATACTAAAAATTCCAACTCGACATTGTACAAAAACGTGCCGAAAAATGAGCTTTTCATTCTATGAAATAAAAAGAATTTATCGCTTTACATTTGTAACCACGTAGGTAGCTTTACACACGCATGCATGTTGTAAAAAAATTATACTTTTCGAGTCTCTACGGTATTATAACTGCACGTAAAAGTTGTAAAGTTAACGCCTCTTGTACATGATAAAACTATATGGGTACAATAACATTATACATAGCTGTGAACACATTTATTATGCACTTGACGATCACTGTAACACATATGTCATTATGTGCTGGATTTTCTATAATTAAATATAAAATATCTATAAACTATCGAATAGCAGGTGATTATCCGAGTAGAATAATAACTAGTAAGTATAATTTAAAGTGACTACTGCAATAACCTGCACGATAATTATTCAAGTTTTGATAAGTTAAGTTAATCTATTTAAAACTTGAAATATACTCGATGTCATTACTGTTATTATTTAAAACTAAACTTTGAAATTTGTATATTCACAAAAAAATAAATAGTTTTGTCAAGATTAGAAACGTGTGGTGTTTAGCATATTTGGTATCTATCGTTTTATTGTGGTAACGTCTACTGCAACTCCCACTGTGTATGATGAAATTAGTTTTTCCGAATCTTATATATATGTGAAAATAAAATACACTCGACTTTATTTAAGCAGTATATATGTCTGACACAATGCTGCAAAGATTGTTATTTACCGACTTACAGACTACAGTTGGTTGATTTTTAAAAATTTAAAAATAACAATAATTTAGGAACAATATTATACAAACGTTGAAACTACGAATTCATTAGTGGTTAAAATATATAGGTATAATAATCGTAAATCTCCTCCTACGCGTTCAATGATGATATGCTCTTATCGTAATACTAAACTTACATATGAACCGGGTACTTCGTTTTTATGATGTTCGGATTTTGACACGCCAAATAATTTTTTAAAATCTTCCCTTAAGAATTTTCTTTGGATTAATTTTTTTTGTAAAAAATTTCTTCGCAATGATTCATCTCTTTTTAAAACAAAATATTAAAAATAAAATATAAAGGAAGGTAACGTTATTTAAACTATTATCGTATGATTAATCCATACTTTTCTTTAAGCCGATTCAATAAACTTCTTTCAAAATCAATGTTTTTCTCTTTTTCTTCTCGGAGTTCAAGATTTCGCTCATCTTTCTGTTTCAATTGGTAATTGGCTATTTGTCGATGTTTACTAAAACAGAGTACGTATAATATGCAAAACAAATGTTCATTAATATTTTTCTTTCAATAGTACAAGCTCAGTTTAGAATACAGTTTTACAAATTATAATATACAATTTACATATTTTAAATTTCTATAGGTTAAATAATTATACCAACAATAAAGTATTTCCCATTACAAAATATATATGTATGTCAGCACCGATATGAGTTTTGGTCCGGTTAGCGCATCCCACCCTTCCCAACCATATAGTCGTGATTCCCCTCATTTCATTGTCCGTTAAATGACCCGCCAAAAATACAATTTTGTAATATTAAATTGAAAATTATGAATAATACGAGTTTATATAAGACTAAAAAATTTGAAACATTAAAAAAACAAAAATTTACTGAATACTCGTAAGATGTATCTAATAATAAACTAAAAATAACAAATTGTATATTGTAATATTTAGGTATGTTAATTGTTAATGTAAGTAAGTATTAAGTAAGTATAATAATTAATATACAATATTTTCCAATTTTGAATTTGTATTATTAATGATTTCCCATTTCTATAATTTAGCAGACTACCTATACAGTATTTAATATTTTATTGATGAAATGTGATAATGATAATATACAACAATTAAGAATATTATATTCGCCAATGAGAAGAGCCAAATCACCTAATAGACTGGGGGTGTAGAGGTCGGCGAACACGATGCGTATCAAAAAGTTGCTGACAAACCTATCTATTTTGTCATGGTATTTGCCTAATTTTCTTTTTCGGTTTCTCCCAATTCTAAAGAAAATAACAGGGGTTTTTATTTTATTACCTGTTGTTTAATTTCTGCAATTTAGCTTGATCAGGGCCAAAAATAAAAGTTTCATTCAATGGTATTGTTTTATCTTTTTTTTTTCTTCTTCATTAATTTTAGTTTTATTTTTCAGGTTTTCATCAAGAATAATTAAATAATTTTCTTTTGACCGGTTTTTGGCTTCTATATTTCTGATTCTTTCATCGTATAAACTAAATTTAACTTAAAAAGTTAATAAAGTATTATTGACACAAAACCATACATTTTACCTTTTGAGCAATTCTTTTTGCATAAGTTGTTCACATTTTAAAGATTCGATCTTGTCCGTTTCTTTTTTGATCTTATTATATTCTATTTGATCTTGCAACGAACGCTTAAATTTGACTCTATGTTCAATGTTAGCAGTACTTGCTGGTCTCTAAATTAATAAATTGTCAACACATATTTTGTATATTGAATATTTCAACAAGTATAGTCATTAAAATATAATTAATATATTATTGTTTTACTTGTTTCAAAACAAAACTCTCATTATTTTTTTCTTCACGATTTTTCTTTTTATCTTTTTCATTCGCATTTAACAATTCTTTTGCAATATTGTAGTTATACTTGGATATTTGCATTATTCGATCTTTCCGTTTATTTAGAATTTCCTAAACATAAATACACTTGTGTTAATTATTGTCATGTGTGACGTTGCGTGTGTAAAGTTTATATAGTCTTGATTATATGTACTGTGCTTAAAAGTCCATTTATTGGATTATCTCCTTTCATGAAGTTATTTCTATGATCCACTGAAGATAAATCAGGTTTATACATATTATCGATTTGTTTTAAGCGATATTCTCTTACATTACACGAATGACAGAGTGTGTTATCTAAAACATAATTACCAGAACATATTAAAATAGAGAAATGCGAATAGATTAACTCATATAATATATGTAAACTTTAATTTTATTTATTGTTACATAAAAATTAAAATAATCTAATATAATATAATTTACTGATTTTATTGTTAAAAAAACACTACACTGCATGCTTTGTCTCCATCCACAAACGCATAATATGCCAAATTGTACGTTGTGAATAATCCATTTAACTCTGTTATGTTTGATATTTGAGTGAATTGATTATTATAAAATTTAGAAGTAAGAATTGTATGTATAGTGAATCTCATAGTTTTTTTGTTTGTACTTTAATTTTGAATTGAGACATGAGTACCTATTATAATATTTATAAATAATAAACATTTTTTAAATACTTATAACTCGCTTTAAAATTAAAATATACAAAATACGTAATATGAGATTCACTGACAGTATTATTACTTTTAAATTTGATAAATGTTAATTCGCTCTTAAAATAAACATAACAGAGTTAAATAAGTTATTCAGAGCGTACAATTTATTATGTTATGCCCTTTGTGACACAAAAACAACACATGTGGTTGTAGACTTGTAGTAGTGTCCACTGTCCTCTCACATCAGTAGCGGCTCTGAAGATCATTTGAGGTGGGGGCGAATTGGTATCTGACTTATGAATTTCATATTCATTTTATAATACAGCACTATAATTTAAGGGAAAAAAATTTACTAGGGAGCGGTAATCGCCTCTACTGTCTCAAGTTGTAATATTATGATCATAAAATAAATATTAAAAGTAATACTATGATAGTTTATGTGTATCCGTGTCTATGTGGGTTATAACCGTTATGTTGACTACAGCAGCGTTTCCCAAAGTGTGTTCCGCGGAACCCTAGGGTTCCGTGAGACTATCTCAAGGGTTCCGTCAGATATATGTGATGTCTGAAACATTTTTTGTAGTACTGTTTTTTTTTAGAAAAAATGGGGTTGAGTTGGAAGTAAAGACACATTAGGGTTCCTCAAAACACAAACTATTTCCTAAGGGTTCCGCGATTCTAAAAGTTTGGGAACCGCTGGACTACAGGATGTTTGAGAATGACGTGGTTTTCAGGTATTGGTTATTTAGTTATTTATAGAGTTAATGCGCACTGTTGGATTATACAACCGTAGCTACTAGCCTGCAGTTTTACATAATATACATAATGGCTGAATTATATTATTTTCTATGAATTTTATTGTAACGGAATGGATTATTTGTTGAATATTTTAAACTATAGATAAGGAAACGGAAATAATATGTAACCACAATAAAATATTAACATTAGTCACTAGATTGAAAAATATGTATACAAATTAGTAGATATGATATCATGATATCTGTATATCAACATAAACCTATTAGCAAGTCATTAAAATATTATTATATTTTTTAATTTTTTAAACATATCAATATATGACCAAGATTAAAACTATAGACAGCACCCATATTTTTATACCCTAAATATGGATTATGTAATAATTTGTTTAGTTCGATTGACAATTTTTCAATGGAAAAATGTTTCTAAAACATACAAAACAAAATTCGTCATCATGTTAAATGTAAAATTAGTTTAAGTTTTTAAACTTTTATAAGTTTTAGCATTCTTTTTTCGATATATAATACTAAGATATAAAGTTCACTAGTTTAATGAGGTCATATTATAATGTTATAATTCCTGATGATTAATATTTTAATGCGTAAATATAAGTTTATTAAAATATTAATAATAGACTTCCTGATTATTGAAATCAGTGTAGATTAATAATAAAATAGAATATAAACTTATAAATGTATAGATGAAATATAATGAAATAAAAACAATAAAATGCTTCAATAATTTATTAGACGTTTAATTTATTTGATTATTTAACTTTTCGAAAGTACCTATTATTTTTATTTTCATAGTTTAGTCATACAAAAAATATTTTTTTTAAAAGATAACATTTTTAACTAGGTATTTAAAAAAAAATATTATTAAATAAACAAAAACATAATTATACGTTATAAGCTTTTAATCAATTTGATACTCATCTTAACTACGATTATTATTCAAACGAAATCTCCTAAAGATATTTTCTTTGGAATATGAAATAAAAGGCGTATGCCGTCATTCAAAAAAATTAGGAAATCAATAAATTTTTCAAATAAATGTTTTGAAATTATTAACAAATTACTTATAAGAATATAATGAAAAATGTTTTTAGAAACTTTTATAGTTTAAAAAAAATGATTGTTATGGTAAAAGAATCAACCTGAATAATAGTTAATTATTCAAATATATTTAATTCAATCCAAAATGAATTCTGAGTTAAAGGTCATCTTAGCACAATGAGTATGCGGTTGCGGCGGCGAGCTAGCAGAGCTGGTCATATTATTATATTACATTGTTTCCGCCAGCGCACGCTTTATTAGGGTATTTATGTCTGTGTTAGTCTGTTATACTGTGTGAAATACCCTATAATGTGATCGCCAAATTTACCGTTTATTTGTAAATTTTGATCGTTTTCGCTAAATCCAATCTCGTTTATGATTTATCGAATATGCTTTTAAATTATCTTGGTATATAATCAACAGCTAGGTCAACACCATCGATTTTTTTGTGGGGGATGGAAGAGCTCTAAAATTTTCCAACGAAAAATGACCTACGTAAACACCCATGAGAAATATTTTTATTCCATAATTAACGCGTATAATACAATAAACATAAAATGTTTATTTCCCATGAAACATACAAAATACTATTGCTAAAATTATAAATTATAAAATACACAGGGAATTATCTAACATAAAATAATAGCGTTATAATTGAATTTTAATTTTATAACAAAATATGTATAGTATACAACAGAAAATATTTATCAATTATTTGTGACTAGGATGTCACTAAAATGGGAACTAAACATTTACAAGCCGCTCTAGTCAATATAATCCGTGTCCACTAGTCACATTGAACAATATGAAAAATATTCTAAACTAATAAAGCGATGTTCTCTTTTCCAAAATATAAATATAACACGATTTGGGGGATGATCAATTAAAATTATTTACCTTTATCGGGTCCAAATATGAGTGTAGTTTTTCCATCAACGCCATGATTGTCTTCTTTAAGTTTTGACTTTGACAAATTTGAACACGGCCGAACTGTCGGATCGACCACACAACGTGTCAGCGGTTCTGGTGTTGCACAACCATTACCTTCTGCGACTAATTTAGTTGCAGCGCACTCATGGGAAGAAGATGTCTTGTGCTTTGACAGCAAACTGCAGTTAGATTTCACCGACCGCACCGATGTTCCAGTCGATGGCCTATTGTGTTTTGACGTTCTAGTCTGATGAATCTCGTTGCAGGACATTGTCCGAGATCTGGATACAGGTCTATCGCATCCGACTGACTGGACAGACGTCCTGGACAAGGGTCTTAGAGATGATCTGGGTTGAGGTTTAGTCGGTCCTTGTGAACTGTTGGAACGGAAAGACAGTCTTGAGTCGGGTCTGAAGGTAATGTCTTTATCGTCATCGCAGTTGTCGGGATGTTCAGACAGTTTAGAGTTGAGCCTGTCCGTTGTGCCGTCGGTATTGGGCAACGCTCCTTCGTTCCCGGTCACGGGTCTGCAGTGCTGTGACAACGAAGACGCTGGACGAGAGTTGGGTCTAGTCGTCTGTCCGTGATGCGAAGTGTTGGAACGGACAGACAGTCTTGAACCAGGTCTACACACCATTCTGTCGTTATCTTCGCCGCTGCAGTTGGAATCTACGGATTGTCTGGAGTTAGGTCTCTCCGTTGTGTCATCCGTATTGGGTAATACGCCTTCATATCCGGTCCCGGGTCTGTATTGTGATAAAGAAGACGCCGGACGAGAGATGGTCGACATTGCGGAGCACGGTCGTTTCTATATTAAATACGCAAATCGTAAAATATATTATACTAGGTGTGTTGTATGTCATAATAAAACTGTAAACTACATATGTGATAAACTGTATAAATTAGTCCGCTATTGAGCACAGTTTTTAAATCGATATCTTTAAATTAATATTTTGTTCAATTCGTACCGTGTACAAAAATAAAAGTGATATTTCAATAATTTCAATGATTAATAATTATTATTAAAGTTTTAGTAACTGCCTATATTTTTAACGAGTTTGGGTATAATACATTTTGAAAGTACTTTTTAAAATATTTAAAATATTTAAATACATTTTGAAAAAAATGTTTGGAATTAATGTCTACCGTAGTATAATACTATATAATGTCTAATAAACAAGTAGATTAATATAGTGAAACCTCCTTTAACGGACACCTCTCAATAGCTGACACCTCCAAATAGCGGACGAAGTTTAGACACGAGAGTGTCCGGTATTTAGAGGTTTCACTGTACTTAAAATATTTTTTATTTTTAAAAGTTATATAAGTGTCGAGGTAGGATAACAATTATTTTTGTTGCCTAAAAACTAAAAAGTCAAAATGTAATATCGGTATGGTAAAAGTAATATAATAAATTACACATTTACAAACATGAAATAATTTATAATTAATAAGTTTTATTTTTCAAAAAACTTAATAACGTCACTAATAGGTACCTATCATATCATAATATAGGTATAACCTTTTACTGAAATAAAAACTTTTATATGCTACAGGGTTAATCTCTATTTTGTCCGTAATTCCATATTATAAATAAACAACTGTAGAAATGTATTGTTCATAAAATAGACATTTTCCACGTATTAAATGTTTTAATTTTTTTGTTTTTGAAATTTGAGAGTGTTTGTTTTTTAACATTTGACAATTTAAATATTATTTTATCGTAGAGACTTAAAATAAGATTAGACATAATTATTCTAGTTATTAATTAATTAATAATAACTTACTCGGCTTTCATATTGATCAGCATCCCAATCGGGATTATAGTTGAAGGCTTGATTATTTTTTTTAACTTTTACCATCCGATTCTTTAAATGCTTATTTTGTCTTTCTAAAAATTCTTCATAATAGTTCATCGTTACAATTTTGTTTTTTATTCGTAGTTTACCAATTTTTGGGAAGGGTAGTTCACAATTTTTGTTTTCGAATAATAACCTTCTAAAAGCTGCAACGACTTCTTTAAAACAATGATTGACCATATCGATATTTAAGTTAAAATTCTGAGCTATTCTGAAAACATTGAAATAGCGTTCTGGTATCTATAATTGTAAACAGTTGGAAATAATTAATACAATTTGAGTACATAATAATTTTTGTAAGAAATTTAGGTATAAAAGATTTACACGGTTTGAATAAAAAAAGTACTTACAGTTCCCAAATTATACTCTCTTCTTCTTTTTAAATTAAAATCATTCGCTAGTTTTTCATCAATTAAAAATACCGGCTTCCTGATTGTATATGGATTAACTTTGCTTCCATTTAGCTCCCATTGAGCCACAGTAAAATAGCCAATGCCTTTTATTAAAACTCCCTATAAAAAATAATTTCAATATTTTATAGCTTACGGTCCAATAAAAAGTAAAAATACTAACATCGCAGTAATCATCATTCAAAATGTCTACGTTGAACTAGGGTTGTATCTTTATTTTTATTTTTGGGTAAGGAGGAGAGATGGTTCGGGTTGTATGCCCGGAAGCAACTAAACTTGAAATTTATTTTCAACTTTGTTAGCTTTCTGGAAATATATTACATTTATGTAAGCTGAAGTACACGGGAATTACGTATTATTTTTATATTTTAAAACAACGTTTATGAATGAACTAATTTATTATTATTTATGTATTTTTGATCAATAGGCAGCGTATATACTGCTAATAAACTTTGTACAGTAAGAATTTAACCTAAGATGAATATTATTGTTTTTAATTCGAAAACTTCCTGTTTAAGTTTAATTTAAATGCTCATTATATACTTTATTTTATGTTTATGTCCTATGAACCTCTGACTGATAAAAATAAGTTTCTTTAAAACAATTACTTAACATATAGTATGTTTATTTACATATATAGAACGTTGAACAAATTTAGAAGTGTGTTTAAAATAACTAGATAACCAATAGTACATGTTAAAAAATCAGTCTTATCACTCACATGATAAAATCATTTGACTGCCACTGGCATGTACAGTTTAAATCTAGAGCTATAGAAATTATTATTAAAAACTTTGATAAAAAGATATTATAGAAAAGATAAACATAATTTAGCACGATGTAGTATTAATGAAAACAAAATAATGCAAATAAACACCATCAGGGTGAAATTTTGATTTTTATAAATTATACATTTGTTATAACAATAGAATAAATATCTTGAAGCAGATAATCTAATCAAAATATTTTATCATGCGTATGGTATAAAAAGAAAGTATTATAAGGGATAGAATATAATAATTCTCTCTCGTAAATATATTTGGTATCATAATATATAATACAACATTATAAAAGTTTCTTCATCGTATAAAATAATAACAAAAACTTATTTAGAAGCTTTAAATTTCGTTTTGCTATAAAAATAAAGCAATATTCAAGCATGTATTTTAGTTACCTATAAAATTATATAAAAAAATTTACTTTGTCTTGGCTTATGTTATTTTCAATCCATTCCGAAATGTAATTCCACACTTTTAGAACATCTGAGTACATAAAAATGTTGTAATTTACTAGCTACCGATAAATAAATATTGTTCTAATTATGTATTACTTTACCTTTAGTTGTGTATTTATTGCCTATTTTTGTTTTAAAGTTATGCATAGTTTTGTCAACGATACTGCAGTATGCCATATTTTCAGTTATAGGCTTCAGTTGAGACACAATCTTTCTCGCTTCACAATTTTTATAAAGAAATAATTTTAAATCAATAAAATAGTTGTAACCAAGGATTTCCATGTATGTTTGTTTTTTTTATCTACAACGTATGTTTTATTATCCCTAAGTAATAAAAATCCTTATCTCATGATTTCATTACTGTTACTATTAGTTAAAATATAATATCTTAATATTATATTAAAAATAATAAGTGTTTGATCAAGATTAATTGCGATGTAATTAATTAAAGACAATTAGAGAACTTATCGCTTCCTATCAATTTTTATATAATACAAAGAATCAGGATAATATTTATTTATCAAACAACTAAAATGTGACACATAAGTTTATAAAAAAAGTTTTGAGATAAGAGTTTGATTTCGAATTATTTAAAATCTAAGTACAATTTATTTATTCTTCATACATATTTCTTATTAGAATTCTGATAGTGTTTTGTAAATTGTAAAAAAAAAAATACCTAAAATTAAAAAAAAAAAAACTGTGTTGTTTCTTTAAATATGTGTCCTCTATTCTAGTATTTTAATAGGTTACATCTTAAATACACATACCTAACATTTTCAATTCCATTATGCAGATTATCTAATGGCATACAACTAAGGCTGTTTGTATATTATTAATATACAACACTAATCTAGGGTAGGTCACGAATTAATTCTACCACAGCTCCGGGTGTGTTAATACCACAGTGTACTATTAAATTTTAAAACAATCAATGTCGCTTCGACAATTTTAAAAGACAACTAGAACAGGAAACTTATAATATTACATATACCTACCACAAAATAAATATGGTATAGCGTATAGATTATATAAGCATACAATTTAATCATTTATATTAGCCTATTTTTTATGTATAAAATATATAGTAATTATATGTAATATATAAACTTTATCTTTATCTATATAAATTTAATAGTAAATTTAATTAACTTAATTTAAAAATAATAATAATTAATTTAAGAAATCAAAGGGATATAAAAGACTTAAGGATTGAGGGAAGATTCGAGAACCTACAAAATAATAATAAAGTAGATAGGTGGTATAAAAGACGTGATAAGTAAATACAATAAGTAATGAGAAAAGTATGAAATATTATATAGTATATATAATATAAAATATAGTATATTTATTAATAAATAATATGTAGTATCTTGAAATAAAACCGAAAAGTTGATTCAAGAAGAGTAGGACATTTTGCAGTGGTGAAGCATTCAATAATGAATATAATATTTAAATGTATTGATAAATCAAGAAAAGATGAACAAATTATGTTTAAAATGTTTAAAATTATTATATGGTTAACAATATATAATATATTTTTAACCTCATATACATACATTTTACAGTACCTAGCAAAAGTAAACATACGATAATATGTATTATAATATTATGTACTGATATAATATACAAATGTGATGATTCAATGACCATTGTAATCATATTATTTTGTGGTTTTTTAAATAATGCAAACTGAGATTTAATGAAAAAAAACATAGGTGATATAAGGCTATTTCATAAAGTAAAGACTAGATTTACCTGCAGCGGGTATAAAAATATAAAATACATTTAAAGTATAAATATATGAGTCATTTATTTACCATCGTGATACAAAAATGTCGAAGCTTGAGAATAGGTTTTGAGCGTATCTCGTCATTAAGTAGGTCATTGTTATGGATGTGTTATACTTGAATACAATCATAATTCATTGTATATAAAAAAAAATCCCAGTGAATCCATTTGTTAATTATCTATATTACTATAAGTAATTTATTTTTCTATCAGTAACACGATAGATTAAACTGATTTTTATCTAGTTTAGATATTTGATATTATCATATATTATTATTATTATTAATTTATAATCAATACTGACAAACTGTAAAATGGTCATCTTTAAACGAATCAAAATAATTTTAAAATGTTATTAAGTTAAGTAAATAATAATATAAGCTGTTGCAAAAAGTTTCAAAACCCTATGAATAAAAGCTTTTAATTAGGTACTACAAAATAACTAAAATTTTTATTTTTTGTTTAAATATCCAGATGTCAGTGAAATATAAAATTAAAATTTCTAAAAAAAAAGCGGCGCATAAATGAATATTATTATTAAGCGTATTAATAATTTTTTTAATATATTAAAATCTAAAAATTTTGAACAGTTTCAAAATGGTCATAAAAAGGTTTAAAAAAGGCAGCATTTTAATAATATTATGTCTATAATATGGTAGTAAAAATATTAAGTAAACATGTAATTGTAATCCCCCTTTGAGTTAAAAAAAAATATAAAATAGAGATTTAATTGAAAACTTGAGTTGTCTTAAATTTAAAATTCCTTTTTTTCTCAATAATATGGACTTTGAATTTTCTACTTTTGAGCTCCTAATAATACCCCTATTATAGTTCAAATAGGATTTAATTTTCTGCCAGAAACCGCCCTAAATATAAAATTTTTTTATCCTCAAAAGTGTCACAAAAAACACATATTATTAATATGATATTAATGTGAAACCTTTTTCACTTATCGCACTCAGCTCTTATTTCATGTGAAATTTTTTATTTTTTATACATATTTTTATCATTGAAATACCATATAAACATGTCCCATAAATATTTAGTGTTAATTATATTATTCTAGAGTACTAAGTTTCTTACTTAATATTATTTCATATATTATATTTTAAAAATATTAACTAAACATGTACCTACTAACTTTGTGGAGAGGTTCAGCAAAGATAATTGATTATAATGATAATATGGTGTCTATTATAGGTCTACAGAATACTTGACGATTTCAATTGAAATCCGATGAACCAAGTTTGGTATCGATGTCATTTTCATAACATTATAATACATACAATCTGTTACTAAAAAAAGTGGGCGAAATAATAAAAACGGTTAATAGATGTAGGTATAACGGCGGCGCACTATACATATGTTTAAATTACGTTTGTAATATTCGAGTAAACATCATGCTGCGTAACTAATTGACGCATGTCACTGCAGTATTATAATATTATAGTGTATACATCATACATTATCATTATTATATTATTATTATAGTGAGCGTAGAGCCGTTGATTTACGACAGGCAAATGAAATATAATTGTTGTTTGGACATAATATATATAAACAAATAGACGTGTGCGATAATATACTTAATGTAATACGTTTGTATACGTCAATCTGTAAATTCCGCGCGACGTATCTCGTGCCGGCAATCGGATTGGTTTTCGCGAAAAACACATTTCGTTTGAAACCGTTTACCGCCACAGCCGCCGGCGAATGCAACGCTAGCTGTGTGGCAACTTTAAAACCTAGTGGCGTGGTGGCGGCAAAGCAGGATTTTATGAATGGGTCCGGACGACACAAAAGCGTGACGTAGTGTGCGGGGGCGGCGGTATTATAGTGATGTTCTCGAAACACCGGTACATGATATATATATATATATATATATATATATGCACGTATGTATACACCTACATACGAATGGATTGTGTGAGTATACTAACCGGGGACGGACGACGGCGGTCGACGAGTGACGACGGTATGCGGGCGGCGAAGGGGTGGTTCGGTAGTGGATATAATAGATGAGAGGAAAACGAGCGAAAGATATTAATATGTAGAGAAGACGCGGGTTCGGCCGGTACGGTGGGGTGTTCGTCCCGCGAGAGGGGTTCGGGTGGACGATGGTGATGGGACCGGTGACTCCGGGCGCGGCGATCGGCGGGGTTTTCGCGAGGCGGACAGTATGGGATCCGAGGGGTACGTGTGGGCTCACCTTGGACGGGTGTGGAGGAACACGAGGGTATAGTGGTACCGGTGAAGGAGGTTGATGGTGGTACGGGCGGGGTTGGGGTGCAATCCATATTGAGGACGTAAGGGTTGGCGGCCGCGGTACCATGAATGAAATCGGGCTGCTATATAATGCGCAGCGTGTACGCCCACGCTGCGCGACACATATCCGGGCGCCCTAGCTTAGTACGCAAGTACAATATATACATATTATGTACGATAACGTGTGCCGCCGCCGCCGCTGAATAAAACGCTGACACACACACACACACACAAACACACCACCACCACCACCACCACCACCGCAACCACCGCGGCCACCGTATCGTCACAATGTTATTATTGTTACTCCATAAAAGTGTACCAAACCACCATCCCTGGGTGGCCGCCCGTTTGGGTCAGCGGTGGGTGGGTGGGTGAGAGAAAACGACACGCGTATATACAGGCCGATTATATTTTTATCCCACAAATATACAGGTAGGTAGGTCAAAATAGTATCCAGTGATGTACGCAGAAAAAAGTTTTGGATGGTGTTTTTGAAAAAAAAAACTATAACCAAATATTTCGGGGGTTGTTTGAACACTCAAAACACTCCCCTATGTACGTGCCTGATAGTATCATCTGGATATAATATATTATTTCTAATAGTCGTAAAACTTTTTTCGTAGAGTGACTGTTCTTTGTATATTTTTGGTAGGCTAATGTAGCCGTATGAAGCCGAAATTATATAATCCAATGTAGTTCAAAATTTAATATTATTCGAATGGTAAATGTTTATATTTGGAGATAAAATTCATCATTGATTACAAATAAAATATTAATGCAGTATATCTTAAAAGTTGTCCACTTGGACGACCTTCCAGTAGACTCCATTGCAATGTTCACAACAACGGTAATTATTACACTTATATCTATTCATTTTTTGTATCTATTAAGATTTATTTTGCAAACAATTAACTATAGTAAGCTCTTCGATTAATTAACTACATAATATATTATGGATCACCAAAATATTGGGTGGTGATAAAATAAGTTGGAACTTTTTTAAAATATATTATATAGTGTATAAAAATTATTATACATTATATAAAAGAAATACATATTATTTCTGTTAACATAACCACTCTGTGTGTATACTTATAAATCCTTTGCCGGTTAAGTGAAAATTGTATTGTGTAGTAGTCGTAAGAATAGAAAGATTAGGAATAACAAAAACGTAAACATTAGATATAGGTTCATACTTGTATTAATGCAGTTGTATTATTAGTTGTATACGAATGTATGTCTTTGGGTTTATAGTTCACAAGGTCGGTGACATACGTTGGCGGGAAGGCGCTTGGAAATCAATTCGATCAAAACTTTCATATTCTGTGAATTAATACACGTAGCATACCAAAGCACTTAGAACGGAAAGAAACATAATGCACACACGATAAATGTATACCTACGATTCACATTTATATGTATTATTATATAGTATATGGGTAATTTATAGTGCACCCTCACCGTACATAATATATACAGCTAATAACAGCATTGTGTGCCGACGACGACTCGTCTACGCAGCGTCCAATCCCTTTTGTTTTTCCATCAACGCTGATTTTCATCCCTTAGACGTGATTTTCAAATAGTTTTACGCCCTCGTCCGGGGGCGGTTTAATGGAACGTGGTGTTTGTTTTTAGCCTAATCTCGATTTTATTAGATAGCTATACTACCTCAAAATACCAAAGAATATATTTTAATGTTTTACCATTATCATATAGGCTCTAAGTTTACCTACCGCGAATAATCGTTGCAACAACATGACATTGTAGATAGTATTTATCTCCGAACGGGTCGTATAAATGCGATTATTATGTACTATTTGCATTGTTTTATCGAACAATTAAACTTATTTATTAATACTGCAGTACTTACCGAATAGAATAGAAATTCTATTCTTACCTATATTTATTTACCAGCTGATTCAGTGCATGCACTTCATTGCTGTGAAAAATGTCAACTCCATATGATTCAAACTTTCAAAATTCATTATTTAATATTCAGTGCAATTGTGTTCAAAACTTAAACATTATCTTTATTTCTATTATAATCTGTAACCAGTAATAATGTCATATGCATAGATAAATAAATAACCATTGACCATCGTGAATCTCAAAATACTTGTGCAAGCACTGTTTTAAAATATGATTTAAAAAAACATTTTCTAAATGCACATTTTCATGATGGTATGGAAGTGGGTACTGTGAAAATTTCAATTCTCAAGCTATATCATTGCTTAGACTTTCATTGATCAGTCAGTGAGTCAATCAGGACATCATGTCGAAATTTAATAATACTATTATTATAACCATCTCGCGCGCCCGGCGTGGGCGTTGCCCGTACCAAATAGGTGGCCCGTGAGACTCTTTTGTGATTATGCGAGAGCCAAACAGCATAATATTAACCCCGCGTTTTTATACGAAAGTATATAATTTGTTACCCAAAAGTTTCAAAGTTATGTCAAGTTTGTCTTATTTACTTAATCCAGCCAACTGTGGATTGGATAGAATGTGTCATAGTTTGCCTAGATGTTTTTTTTTTTTTTGATATAGCAGTACAACCCGACTTCACCCGGAAAAAACATGATCAATTAATTCAAAATACGGCGTTATAATGATGTGTCTTGGTTTTTGTGTACCTCAGTTCAGATTGTATACGTATTTCCAAACGTTCATGATAGCTCTCAGAACAATCTCTAGTATTTTCATTAAAATCAGTAAAGTAGTTTTTGGGTATTTAAGCAACAAACATATAGGATGGGGATGGATAATTATTAATTAAATAAGCTTTTATATTATTTGTTTATTTGAGGTCGTAAGAGCAACAATTTATTACATGCTTTTACCTCTCATCTAACCGAGTAACATTGACAATGACAAACATTTACGTAAAAAAATGTCAATTTCCATTGTGAATCTTAAATTCCTTGTCTGCACACTTGTATATTTCAAAAAATATTTTTTTATTGCAAATCTAGATCATTAGACCAGTGTTTTCCAAATGAAAAATGAAATTTATTGTTTATAAATATATATAATGTGTAGGTGAAATATAAAGTATAAATAGTATAAGTGAAAAAAAATATCTTAATGAGATGGATGTGATAAGGTTAGGTTAGCTTCATTTAAAAATACTTTTTGGCAAATGAGACACATTGGTAGTGTAATATTTGTAGGCGATTGAATAAAACCGTACTTCAAATATTCAATATTATACTGCCTACATATTTTCTTTGATTCAGCCATGATGTAAAAACGCTAAAATTTAAATAAAATAATACACAACAAATACGAAAATTATTATAAAAACGATAGTGAATAAGATCCGCATTTGCAGGCGTACTTAATACAAAAATAATTCAGATAATGTTACTTACGTTGTTTCTGTTATCGCTATAGGTAACGACAGATTATTGAAAATATCGATATATGATGAATGATTAATCTAAAAATACAAAATACACAATTCAGATAATTTAGATTACGCCCCCCCCCCCCAATTAAACTTGTAACTTCCATTGCCCCCTGGATATCTCTAGCGCCCCCAAGGAGGTGATATCGCCCACTTTGGGAAACACTGCATTAAACAAACCACTATTCCAAATTTTTCCATTTTTTAAGGAGTCGAGATGAGTGAGTGAGAGTATTTGGATTTTGTATATACATAGATTTATTTCGCTTGTGTATGCACGTGTGTTAGTAAATTTCATGATGTAATATTGATAGTTTCACAAAATCTCCCGAATTAAGTACCAATAATCCGTACATAATCCCTGTATGACATCAATTGATTTCACAAATACATGGGTTTTGACTTTATATTTCACCAGAGCCACCTGTATTATATACGCTATTAAATCTGTATTCTGCTAATCCACTAGCTGTAGTTTTCAAAGACTTTCATAATTCTATTATTGACAGCTAACCTGTTATTTCAATATCATGCTGCGGCTAAGTGGGACTATTTTTGTGTTCTCGGAAGTCTTAACAACTTGAGATCGTGAGTAAACATGACTCCGATGAGTTGTTCGCTTGAGTGAATTACGCTTTTGTTATGCTCTGTGCCGAAATACACATATTAAGTTGTAACTTGTAACTTGTAAGTACCACTTGTATCCACAAAACTCAATAAAACTCAAACCCTTACAAAAGTATAAGCCGAGAACTTAAAATAATGATTAACAACCAGTACGTAAAATGAAAAAAATGAAAAATATGCTGTAGTGTTTCACATATTTACATATTTATCTAAAACTATTTCATAAAGACATAGGGGCTATTTCAAAGTTGAAACTATTTTAAATCACCACTCTCGCACCCATAAAATTATAATTTAGTTAAGTTTTAACCTGACTGCGAATGACTAAACGAAAAACGTATAACAATATAGCCACAATAATGGTCTTTAAAATACAAATTACATTTTATAGGTATACGAACGAGAACAAATAGAATTTCTCAAATACCAAATTATGTATTTATCTATATCTATATATATAAATATATTAGTGATGCAAAATTTCAGACATTTAATATTCAAGAAATTTCTAAGGAGACATTTCTGAATTTTCTGAAATTTAAAATTTAAAATGTATCTTTATATTCTATGTGTTTAAAAATTAGAGATATTCATTGCATTTTTAAATATATTTCTTAACATTAAAAATATACTATTCACGTTTCATTAATTTATGTATTTTCAATTTTGTTTTTAAACATAATTAAAAAGTACAGATGTAATTATAATATATGATATTTTTATGAACGCGGCAATATAGCATTTAGTGTAATACAGTATTGTTACTTTATCACAACAAAAGTAATGTTCATAAAAACAAATAATAACACTTTTCTTTGGAAACGTCTCTTGGATATAATATAACATTACAATAATATTTATATACTGCAGCTCTCGATAAACTTTTAGTTTGTGGTGGAAGGCTGAATTTATTTTATTTAAGCATATGGATATTGTACTAAATCAGTGTATTATTATATATTCTGATATTATATGCATATGTTTTCAAGACAAAATAGTTACTTCTCTCTCTCTCTCTCTCTAAACTATAACACAAAATGTTTTTGTAAAATTATAATAAATCTTATATGTTATAATTAAAGCTGGGATTTTGCCAAGCAAACGTTTATCTAATTTAAACTAGGAAAAAATAAAACAATATTTTAAGATTAAAAAACGAATTACAAATACTTGTCAAATTATTTTCATTAAAACTTTTTCTATTGGATGATATTATATCATTATATATTGAAAATGATCTTTTTACGTCAATTGATGTTGTGACAGCATAACATTTCATTTAAACTATACTGTTCTACATTAATGTTTGATACACTACCACCATGAATGTTATTGATATTTTATGTATCACTTCGATATAACTTCCATTCTCTTATTCCAACAGTTAATTTTTCAGTCATCTGTTATATTTTGACGATATTACTAATTAATTATTTCTGTAAATAATATAGATGTCTGATCACTCTGATATAATTTAACTATAGAAATAGGTGAAATTAGGTGAAAACACATTTAAGAAAAAATAATAATAAAATAAGCAAAAATGAACTACAATATAACTAAAATGTAATTAGAATCATACGAAATGCATTTATATTAATATGAGAATTATCCTTCTATCACATGCTCTTTGTTAGAAAATCATATGATATAAAATCCAATCCATAGCAAGTTGTAAGTTATAAGTGATAGCCATTATTTAGTGAATACATTGAAGCCGTTTGTTTGCAGAAAAAATAGTGGATAAAAAATTATTAGGTTGTTATAAATATAATATGCATTATACTTACAAAGCAATGTCATGTTAAATTATAATTCTTGTAATATAATAGTTTAACAACAACTTCCAAATAAGTACATTAATACTTTCCAAACACACATAGCGCAATAACACAATTAATAAAATCAAAAATTGTATATTTATACACTATACATGTGTATCATAGTTTGAATCATTGGGGAAAATTCTAGTTATGCTACTAATTTTTTCGTTAAATTCTTAGTTGTGTAGTTGGATAATTTGAAGTGATTCGGATACCAATTATTATGAAACATATATTTCTGTGAAATATTTATTACCTATAGGCAATATAAAGGGAAGTTAAACAACTAATTCAAGAGTACAACTCGTGAATTACTATTAGTTTTGTTCACAATGTTTTCTCGGCCGATTCAAAAATAAAATTCGATGACATTTTTAGTACATTACATGTCGTATTTTTGGATGTAGAAAAAAACAGTTGGCTTTATGAGTACACAATTATAGTAGACAGCACAAGTGTGTTCAATACACTCCGATAAATGAGAAAGCATTGCAATAAAAAAATACCTATAGCCTGCTATCTGGGAGCAATAAATGAATAAAGAGGAATTTTTGATAGAATCAATCATCAAAGAATCTTTTCGGCTATTTTTCAACGAAACAACACTTTATAATAAACCGAATGATTACATGTCACGCGACACTGATTTTATAATACAATCTTCAGAACAGTCTCAAAATAATTTAACGTAAAAAAAATTAGGTTATAGTGGATGTAAAAATTGTCATGTCAGATTCCCACAAAATCATAACTTATCCGACGTGTTAAAATTTAGTCAATGCATACCAAAACAGTGTAAATGCTATACGATTATTAGTCATTACTGATAATTTATTATCAACAAACTCTAAAACATTTTATTTTTTCGGTATTTTTATTTATGGTTTTATGTTCACTCTCTAGTTGTACATTTTTGTTATTGATAATCGAACTTTATTTACAGCCATAATATACCACATTACCACCTGACGTATAAATTATTATATTTCTAATACAAAAGTAATAAACAAAATATTAATTCACCATTTTTATTTCAGATGTTAATATGTTATTAAAGCTAATAAATCAATTAATAAAAAAAAAGTAATATAATTTTTCCTTTGGTTTTGTCTCCATATATTTTTAATCATTTATGATACCTAATGAATTTTCGTTTTATTTAGAGAACATGATATTTTTTTTCAATCCATTCTACATACTGAATACTTGTACAGATTCTGACAACTATGATACCAATATTACCAATGTGCTGAATCTCTAGGGTTTAATTTGATGGATTTTGAACACATACAAATGTTACCCGCAGGTGTTTTTTTAGTCTGTACCTATTACTATTGCATATTTTAATTCAAACTTAATTTTGTATAAGCAATAAGCATCTTATAAAAACAAAATAATAACATGCGTGTTATAAAAATATTATATATACTACATAAGACTAATAAAATAATGGTAAAATATATTTTTTAAATAATATAGATGTATATGTATAAAGTAAAAGCCGGGAATTCATTCTTCTGTATTGTAGGTTTCAAGTGTACTTCATCATTGAGTAAAGACACTAGCTGAATGAAGTATTTGAAATATTCTTTAAAAAATGAATGCATTTACATTCATAATTCATGATGCATGCATTAAATGTACTCATGAATTCATTCGTTTAAAACTAAAAGCATTGTATGAATGGTATTAATTTCTAATACTGACGTGTTAAATTGAATTTAACATATATATTAGCATACGATTCTGAGCCGAAGGAATATATTATCTGCTTCTATATCTAAGAATCTGATTTCTAACCTAATTTATTCATACAATTATTACCTGCTATTAATAACTTATTATTCTGTTAGTCATACGATATGATACACTTATTTTTACCAAAAAAAAAAACAGCATACATTGTATATTTAATAATAATAATAATATTATATTTTATATAATGTCATTGATATTAATTTAAAATGAAATTCTGAAATGTGACAAACGGTATGCATAAGATTATAATATTAAAGTTTTTTTTAATTAAATACAAAATTTTATCAATATTCAACGAAAAAAATCAAAAGTAAAAAAGTCAATAAATAACCAAAATACTAAAAAGTAGTAAAATGTTTTTAAAATCTATTATATTATTCTTCAATTTAAAGTACCTATATATTATTTTATAAAAATGTCAAGCATCTATGGTTAGATTTAAATTATAGCAAAATCCCAAAAATATAAAAGCGATTTTAGCAAAAATTTGTATTGTGAAAATATCCCCGTATATTTGTCATTTTTTTTTTTTATCAGTTTTTCCTTATTTAATTTAATATTATCAAAAAGATCAAATTTTACATAAGCGGAAACTCTAAATATTAGAGACTGAATTATTTTTAATATTTAAAAACATTAAAATATCAAGAAATATCGTAAAAGACCAAAACACTCATCGCTTTACACAATATCTAAAATCATACATACATGTAGGTATTTGCGTTTTATTAAACTGTGTTAGTTTTTCTTAAGATAACTGGAAGTATTTGAACTTTTATAAGTTGAATTCTATAATATTAACAAATTTCTCACAAAGAAATTTTATTTAATTTTGAATATATACAACTATTTCAAAATTACAAGACTGTTAGTATGTTAAGAGAATATTAATACTTTTTTTGTCTGTAGGTACCTTATACAATTCGTCAAGTTTATAATAAGATAATTGACATGTTATACATCAGGTTGTTACATGAAAGCTATTTTATATTCTTCGAAATTTGTTTTTATATAACCAGCATTAGCTTGGCTCGTTTATAGTCGTTTTGCTGACGTCATATTTGGAAGTGAAGTATATTGATCGCGTTCACGCCAGGTAAGATTTTTAGGTGCAATGCACTGATAAAAACAAAGAATAGAAGTATGAAAAAATAATGTTGTATTGAAGTACAGTGTATGGTGTACTGATAAAAAATAAAGTTAGTTACTTCTTACAAAATGTCAATTTCATGATATTTTAGTAAAAGTAATACTAAAATGAGAAAAACTCTAGGTTCTGTCAATACCATTGTATAAACAGGTAGTGAAAACTCTACAGGTGAGTACTTATGAAAAATAGTATACTATTTTAATGCATTTTAATTTGTTCATTACCTCGAATATTTTAATTATTTTAAATTTCAGCATAGGCGTTATGGCTAAGTATGAATATTTTTTTAATGTCAAGTAATAACTAAATCTATTCACTATTTACGTAAAAAATATAAAATTTAATAATTAATAACAACTTTGTTTGACTGTAATCGATAATTCACATGCGTTAAAATTTACCCCTCACTATAATGATATGATATTATGAAAGTAACACAATGCTGTCATTCAAAAATAATTAATATTCATAAACATAAAAATAATATGTAGTACTTACATTATTTACTTTAGTTCATTGTACTTTCTGAAACCCATATGGACGTATAATATCCAACTATGGGGATTGGCTAAAAAATAAAATTTAAATAAAATTCAGGCCTTCCAAAATATTACCCTTCATCACCAATATGCCCCTTCACAAAGACCTAGGTATAAAAACAGTAGGAGAAGAAGCTGCTATTTTCTATAAACGATTTTATAATAAATTAGAAAATCTTCTAATAAAAGGCTTACATATCCCGTCACTTCCTGGAAATCCACGTCGCAGGCTGAAAAGGAAATGGTGTAGGGATCATCTAACTTAATCCAATAAGTTGTAAGAATCACATAATAAACAATCTAAGTACTACTGGTGGGTGGCTTCTCATTCGGACATGTAAGCACCAGTTTCCCCCAAAAGTACCTTTTTTTATACCAATTCACCCTCCCCCCTCAAACTACCTAGAGAAAAATGTGCCAGTTGCCCTCATATATTAATATATACATGATTAAAATAATGTAGCCTGTAAAATAGGGGAGGTAAATATACAAATAATAAATAAAATTATTAATAAAAATAATGTAAAATAGTATAAAATGATAAAATCAAATTTTGATATATGCAATTATATATGATATTGTATTTTGTAATAAATAAAAAATATAATATATTATATGTATGGATAAAATGAAAACTGTATTAATAATAATAGCCTACTACTAGGTGCAAAGCCAGGATTTTACAAAAACGCGTACATTTAGACGCGTCTAAGTGGATAGCCGATTTACATAATTATTATATCTATTTTTTTGACAAATTATGCCACATAATTATAATATTATTATTTTATTGACTTTTTCATATTGTTTTGTTGGTAATTATTATAAACATATGCATTTTTTCTATAATTTTATACAAATTATCACATTTAATATGCCACTTATCATTATAACTATATTATTTGTTATGAATTTTTTATTTCTATCGTTTTATACTATTTTACATTATTTTTATAAATAATTATATGACCTTCCCTATATTACAGGCTATATATATTGTAATCGTGTATATATTAACATGTGAGGGCACACTGGTATATTTTGTTGAGGGCAACTGGTATATTTTAAAAATCCCGATAACAGCCGTGGGCGGCAACTGGTCAACACCCTCTCATTCACGTAACCGCATAATGTTTTGTTACCCTTATCTCACATTACATATTGTGCTTAATTGTATAGATTGCATATTTATTTTAAAAATAAAAAAAAAGTTTATTGTACAGAGTACAGACATTAGTGTTCTAATAAAAATTAGAAGTGTATTTATTTATTTATAAAAACATTTTAATAGGTTTATAGGTTGATCGTTAACGATATTACTCTACTCATAAAATGAAATACAAATAATATATAATCACTTATAATCTACTATCCTTATGGATACAACATAAATTATGTATAATAAAATAATATAGTTATTACTAATTTTTCTTTTGATTTAATAATGAAATGATACTTAAGTAAATGTAAAGTTAGTAGTATTTTAATATACACCACTATGACTTTAATACCTATTATTATCACCTGACAAATTACTTAAAAGAAAATAAATCATCATTGACATTATGTTTATTATTTTTAATTTATACCATGAATTAATAAAGAAACTATAATATATTTTTTAAATCAAAATTTAAATTAATTTTTATACAAAGAACAAAAAAGTGAAAGATGTTTTTTTTTTATGTTTTATTCAATCTGTTTCAAAGGAGAACAATAAGAATAATTGATGATAGAAGCTAAGATAAAAATAAAAATAATATATACAATGGCAGATTTGGCGGATTGTAGAGGACTCTCAGTGGAGGTACTACGACATGATTGAGATTTTCTTAGGCTAGGTTATTATTGTACAAATATTCACTTAGGTTAGCAGGTCACGACACCACTGTATTTTTAATCTTTTAGTTGGGTTACCTGGGATAGAAACAGATGATAGGTCAGAGATTAAGGGATTTGTATGGTGGGCTAGGCGGCTATTGAAAGTTTATAATGTGTTTTCGCTAATTCAGAGACATACGGAATTTTGAGGTCGGAGTGGAGGGTGTGATTAGAGACAAAGAATGGCACTTTAAGAATTGTACGTAGAGTTTTAGGTTGAAATCTTTGGATGCGGTTGATGTTAGAGATTTGGGCAGCGCCCCATAGTTGGAGCCCATAAGTCCAAATGGGCCTGAGTAGGAGCTTATAGATCAGGAGCTTGTGAAAGATGTTATACGATTAAATTTAACTATAATATTAGCTTACAAAATATATTTAATACTTTTTAATATCGTGTTGTAATAATACAAATGTATTATGTTTAAAAATTAATTTTTTCTGTTGTTTTACTAAAGTTTATGAATGTCAGTTATAACTTATCATTAAGTATTTGAAATATTTTTTCATTTGACCTTCAAATTAATGTAAAAAAAAAAAACAATATTTTGTTTTTATTGATTTAATACTAAGTCTGTAGACTCTGTAACACGCGATATAGTACAGTAAATACTTTATTCAACAACCAATTTTTATTTTTACAACTATTAGCAGTACATAAATATAATGCAATCGATTCTTATGTTAGTGTTGCTAAAATTCAGAAAATAATTTTTAAATCTATTAAAATCTTATTTACACACGAAAATAACATACAAGTTAATATTAAATATAATACTATAAACTTTTTTAAATTTAATGAATTCTATTTAAATCAAAAAATTCTCAAATGTTAATTAAATCCACAAAGGGAGTTATTTAAAAATATTTTTGAAAGATATCAAGCAAAACATAGTAAAAACAAACGCGTTTGATGAATTATAGTTAATTACAAAATAACGGTATACTAAAATGTATATTATTAAGCTGTGTATAATTTGATATTACTTTATGCTTATAATATTTATATATATTTGTTTTTATAATGTTTTATTCAATATATTTCAAAAAAGAACAATAAGAATAACTGAGATAATAGATAGTAATAAAAATAAAATAAATAGATAGATATAACAGAGCATAGAAGCCTCCTAGTTGAGGTATTACAATAATTCTTATAATATGATTTTTTTTTAAACTTATAAGTGAGATTAAGAACTCAAAAAATCAATAAAACTCTGAAATAAAAATTCAGAATTTAATATTATAATTGTCCAAGTTCATTCTTTCTCATTACCACATGTGACGATAACAAAACTACAAAAAATAAATTCTACCAAAAAACTGTCATTATATCGTCGCAAAAAAAAATTCCGTTTTGAATAGTTTTGTTTAACTTTTTTGGTGTGTCTTTCCATTAGTGTTCTTTAATTGAATCGTGTTATTATTATTGTACAGACTGTGGAGGCATTATAAATTTATAATTTAAAGACAATCCTAACCTAACCATTAAAGAGCCAACTCAATTAAAAAATTTATCAGTTTCGTGAAACTTAGAATCATACAACTGTTT
Organism: Diuraphis noxia; assembly: GCF_037042655.1. Taxonomy (NCBI): domain Eukaryota; kingdom Metazoa; phylum Arthropoda; class Insecta; order Hemiptera; family Aphididae; genus Diuraphis; species Diuraphis noxia. The sequence goes on along the minus strand of NW_028301714.1, from coordinate 21,418,840 downwards.
ATTGGCTTTAACTATTTTTGAGAATTTTCTCGAAAACTACTTTTAAACTATAAGAGTAAGTATGCCTTAAATGATAAATTCGTATTATATTTTATGATACAATCGTGCATTATACACTTTTGAAACATTTTTAATTTATCAAAAAGTGGAAAATACTGAAAATAGTGCACAATACACCAAAGTAAATAAAAATCTTCATTTCTTCGTTCAGAATTAAAGAGAGAGATAATGAAATACAATATTTTATCTTTAAGCTGTTATAGAAAATGTTTTTATTTTTATCACTGACGCTCATTTCGGATAACAAATAATAATATATAGAAATATAATATTTCTGATATCGTTCTAAATAACAGATAGGTATTGAAAATGTTTATTTACTTATTACAAATAGACAAAACTGAAACATATGTACCTTATCAAATGCTCTTTAAAACACACTACGATAATTACAAGTCTTATATGAAAAATATTTGATGATACAGTTTTTATTACACGGCGATATAGATATGCAAATCGGGTACACCACTGTTGTAGGTTCCATTGTTTCCGGAATCGTATCATTGTAATATTATTTCAACCCATCAAAGTATGACATATTGTTATTATGTCTTTAATAGAAAAGAAAGATAAAAGTAAGATATAGTGGTTCTATAAAAGTATTGATAGCATTTTATATATCTCTACAATCATTAAATCTAAAGTAAACCTTCTAATAAATATGCAGTAATAACTATCGAAAGTTTTTATTTTTATTTCTAGAATTTAATTTTAAATGTTTAATTACCTAACAATTTTGACAATTTAATATAACAATACCAAACAAATATTTGCAAAGTATTTGATCTTGAAATTGTATAATATTTGCTTCTATACTAACACCTCAGGATGGACCTAACTAATTAAATTTTTTCAAAATAATAAAAAATGTTATTTAGAATTATAGGTAAATAAGTTATATAATTTTCGATTTTATATCGATGTTTACTTAATATTTGGTCTACCTGCTATAAAGGAAACGAATAATTTCTTTAAGACTGAATAAAGAAAATAATTTAATGTTCGAGATAACACAAATGGGTTTTATTTACAGCTAATTTTTAATTATAAGACGCGACGTACTTCCCACGTGAAGAATGTTCACGATCCTAAAAAGAACTATTGAACAAAGTTCAAACTTGAAGGTTTAAGCTGTTAACAACCTCCCACGTACATAAAAATGTCATTAGTTTAAATGCATGGTATACAGTGTCATTTATAGATTTGTAACTCACTATTTAAATATATTAAACACTTAAATACTCTAAGCTAAAAAACATTTTCACCAGTTGGAGTTTGTCATGAAATTACCGACCAAGTTAATAATGTCAAATAAAAGCTTTATATGATGAATAAATTTACTGTTTAAATTCGGTATATAAAATAATAAGGATAAGAAATAGTAATATTTTATACTAATATTGAGTTAATAACAATTTATTTTTTTCAACATATCATATTAAGTTTTTGATAAAGGTAAATTTCTCAAATGAAGAGACTGTATAATAACAGTATGCTAATGGACATGTTACAATTTATTAATATAACAAGTTATCTACCAGAAAATTTACGATCAATCACGTGTAATATTTGTTTATTTGTTCCAAAAATTTCAAATATTATTAATATGTAGATGTAGATTTCTAACAGTAATTATATTACACAATATGAACTATTTTCAAATTAAAAAAAAACGATGTCACTCTGCTGTACATTCACAGTATATACAATGTATTATAAAATATTAATGTAATTCATTAATGACATAAACTATTACAATTAGAATATAAAGTATAACTAGAAATTTTAGGTACCTACCCAAGAATAATATTTTTAAATTACAATAATATAACTAAAACTATTGTTCTTGGTTATTTAATATGTAACTTCATCTAAATTTGAACTTAAAATAACTATATAAAAAATTGTGTTTGTATAGTTTTTAGATTTGTTTTTCCACATAATTAACTACTTAGATATAATTTTGGTTTTAATAATATCTTTTTTTTTTATGATTCGAACCGACAGCAGAGGAGGGCCTGTTTGTACAATACTACTCCTAATATTTAATCCTTAGTTACATAAAAGATAAACGTTTTATAAATTCTTAACAACCAAAGAATTTGTAAATTTTCAATTTATACATTTTGTCAAAACTAAATTAACTTATCAACCCGGAAAGCTACTGAAGTTGAAAATCGAAGCATTATTTCAACAACTTATCGTGTACACAGACAGAAAAAAACACATATCATCGTAAAATACATTCGTCGCTTTGCTCAGAATCTTATATTATAATAAATTTAACTTATAACTCTTAACCATTGACTACCCCCCCCCTCACGGCCAAAAAAAGCCCCTAAACTATAGCCCATTTAATCTAATCCCAAATATATTAATGCAGGTTATATGTATAATATTAAATTAGTATATTAGTCAATATCAGTTCATATTATATATACGATGTCCAACAACCAGGTGTCATCCCAGACATATGATATCCTTATTTTAATTTTATACTTTTTTAGACATTCCATTTTAATTATTTTAATGTACACGTAGGTACGTTATTTAGAATCTCTTAGAATGCTTTGTAAACTTTTTAATTAACTAACCAATTTTTAATAGTTCCAATTAAAGTAATTAATATTGCGTTATTTATAGATGATTCTAAGTAAACTAAGTTAGCTAATGGTTTCATAATAAGGTATATTTTTAATGTTTTTCTTGGAAAAAATGTTATGTGATGATACAAAATATATACAGTGTATGATTTTAATTTCAATTTCCTGCTAAGAGCTTATTAAAACATATACTGTATTACACAATTTTACTGAAAACTACTATAAAAAGTATCCAATTTTAATACAATTTAATTTTAGATTTTGGAGCAAATAATGTATTGATTTTACAATGCTATGTTTTTATGTTTTCTTTCAGTATAGTAAAAATATTACAATTAAAAACTCTTGAGATGGTTTTTAGGGATAGAAATTAGATCCAGTTGGAACTTTGGAAAGTCGGTTAATTTTCAAAATAAGTAAGAAAAACAAAAATAAGGAGAATATTTACGCAAAATAAATATTTGATTAAATCAATTTTGTTATTATTTGTGTAACTCAACAATTAATAATATCTATGATACTATTTTCGTCAAATTTTTATATTATAGTTTTCCATATACATATTATTACAACATTTTCATAATAATTTAATTCTTTTGAGCAATTTATAGACAATTGAAATTTTTTATTTTGAAAAATTCATGGTTCTAAAAGTTTGTTAACATAATACTCATAAATTTATCTTTTTAAAATAATAAATATTGAAATTTACATAATCACAGTAAAGAATTCATTAAAAATATTCTTTTTATATCTTAAATTTAAGTCTTTACTACTCAAGAGTACCTATAATTCCTTCATAAGTAACTAGACTATTGATCAGTATGAAAAAATTCTTTACACAAATCTCGATCAACAATCAATCGTTTTTGCATCACTGTTCACGAGTTTTAATTCTTAAGTACTGTACTGTACGTATAGCGAAACGAGTCTTAATTACCTCCAGTCCGATGGCGTTCAATGCTGATCGTTTTCTACATTTCTACGTATTCCTATTACATGCTAGGCAATGCGTCAAGATAGCATATGTACACAAATATAAATTCTCTATTATGCATTGATTACTTGTATGCCGTAGGAGTAGATGATTTCATATGATTATACAATCGTCATTTAAAAGAACTTGAATTAGTCATGTTATATTTACACAATAAATATAGTTGGATTTACAAAACCCTAAAAGAACTATGGTAAAAATACCATTAATTAAAGCTTTATAACATATTAAACGCACATATATTATAGGCGATAGTTCTTCGTTTGGGTTTTAAGCCGTCGAAATATCAATAGGTATGCATATGTTTGTGTAGTGTAACCTTAACACGTTAATGTGTTAATCGGTTTGCGGCACAGCCGATCCGAACGTCAATACATCATCGGTATTATGTGCAACATTAAAGATATATACCGGAAGATTTTTTTATCATTGCACACTCATTATTTCAAAAATTACTAATGTTTTTGAAAATATTTTTTCACATAGTTTCAAGTTGTTCAAAATCCAACGTTTCTATTAAAAAATTTTATTTTAAATTATTTTTTATCATCATTTTTTAAGTTTTTTACTTTTTTGAATGACAACATAGAGTTTTAATTTAATATTCCAAAGCAGAATATTTTTTTAAGTATTTTGATTCATAAAAATCGAATTTAGGACAAGTAGTTTATGAGTTATAAGTATTTAAAGTTTAGATTGGCAGAGTGGAGTGATACGGGGTTACCCCGCAAAATGTTTGTCCACTACTCTGCTTGTCTAAACTTTAAATACTTATAACTCATAAACTACTTGTCCTAAATTCAATTTTTATGAATCAAAATACTTAGAAAAATATTCTGCTTTGGAATATGAAATTAAAACTTTTCTGTTGTCATTCAAAAAAGTAAAAAATTATAAGGATAAAAAATATTTAAAAATTTAATTTTTTAATAAAAACGTTGGTTTTTAACTACTTGAAAATATGTAAAATAATATTTTCCAAAACATTAATAATTTTTTAAATAATTAGTGTTCAATGATAAAAGAATCACCTGGTATACAGGTATGATTGCGCAACCATAATAATTGCATCTAATAATCTCACAATGCAACGTGTCTCATAAATATTTAATCAATAAGGTGAATAAGGTAAACTATAATATTTATAATTATAATGTGTGTCGTGTATAGTTAATATACAAACATGCCCTATACAGGGGTACATAAAATAAATAATGAATGCATAATACGTTTTACACACTAAGTTAATATTATAAAATATACCATTAAGACATATTTTAGGTACCTTTGTGATCATAACATTTTATGTCCTATTAAAAATTTCCAAAACGCCTAGTTAATTAGATATTCTCCTCTAACGGTAAAAAATAATGCAATTATTGTTGTACTCACGAGTCACGAGTTTGATTATTATATAGAAAATGCCACGTTATATTGTTTGATCTAAGGTCTAAAGCGCCCTGCCCCTTCAGATCCCTATCATCACTACCATATATTATGATACATAATAGTTGAACCACGAGATCACAGCTTTTAATTTACAACAATAGTAAACCATGTATAGTAAATATATATATATATATACCAGTAAACATGCTTGCATAAATATCACTTAAAACTATATGTATATACTCCACACTAGTATTATTAATACATAATACTAAACATGTTTCTATACGTGTTTGTGATGTTTGTGTATTGTATCCATGTGTATTATTACGCCAAAGGCCAAACCAGTGGTGATAATAATATTATACTGCGTATGGCTATTAATCTACATTCATCCCTTCGTTTCCAATTAATCCGCTACACACGTCATCCGTGATATCTACTGGTTTATTATAAATTAAAATCCCTGGAATACAAAAAAAAAAAGAAAACCCTGATATTATTATTTAAAAAAAAAAAATCCTCTCAATATATTTACAAATAATATTTAACACATGAGAAGTATACAATGAGTACAATATTGAGTGTCGCTAATATTGTTCGAATAACTTGACAGTACACAATAAAACATATTCTTTTAATTTTGACTTTAGTGACCTATTTTGAAATTTTTACTCGCCACATTTATTATATGTCTACCACTATTTTAAACATTAAGAAGGAAATATTTGCTATAATTATTTTACATCTTATTGTTGTTTATATTATGCCTTGGAGAATGCATTTTGTAAGTATATATTTAGAAGCCACCGTAGTATAACTCAAACTTAAATATAAAATTATTGATTTTAAAAGACGATGCTATATTTATTATTTGAAGGCATATGTATTCATTACAATAAAATGCTTTAACTAATTAATTTTAAATTAAAAAAAAAATATCATTATTGTCATTAATTACTGAATAGTGGAATTATAAAATTAAATAAACTATTATTTTCATAAAAAATTAAAACAAATTTTATGGAATTAAAAATACGACAAAGTTTTGGAAAAGTTACGTTACTCAAACAAAGTTAATTGTTGATTGAGACGTTACACTGTATAGTGCGTGTAGTATTGATGTTATAATTTTCTGTTGAACAATTTAAATTTAAGAATAAAAAACTACCACATGAACACCATTATCAAAAGTTGATAAACAAAAAAACTAAATTTAAATATTTTTAATTTAAAAATAAAAAAAACCATAACGGGCATTATTCCATAAAAACAGTATATTTATTTTATCTACTTTGAATACAAATGAATTCAAAAAGAAAGAAAAATATTGTACCTTCATTTTTTGCTACTTGTTAAAAAAAATATATTTTAAAACTGTCTGAAACTGCAAAAATTGACATTTTGTTCGTAATTAATTTTAATTATGAATGCTTTCAGAAATTAACTAAACTATTCAAATCACCAGAATTATTCAAACAAATTTAAAAAAAATTTAATTTAAATGAAAATAATTGTAAAATAGCATATTATATTTAAAAAAGTGATTTATAGTAATACATACCTACTATACTTAATACCTGAGTTGTATTTGTAGCTGGGGCTGTAGATTCTCTTTCCTCTCGAAAATGTGTAGGAAAATTTAAAAGAATTACGTGTCTTATAAGTATTTATATTATGATATTTTTGTCCTATTATTATCATATTATTTGTGACCATTATTTGGTGCAGAACTAAATCCAGGCCCCTCTTAAACAACAATGAATTTTGAAACATTTTTCTAATACATATTGAAGTAATTATTTGCATCAAGCCAGGCCTCAGTACCATTAGTTCTTTTGATCACCCCCCCTCCTTATATGTTCTCTGATTTAGGTTATTGACTATCAATAGCTATTAAATATTATATAAATATCTGGTGTCGTGACCTGCTAAATGCTTGATTCCTAGATCAAATTCCCCCTACTGGCCCTACTAAACTTAACAAAATAGGTAGTGTATCATTGGGTGGCTTCCTCCGTCATATTACTCATGTTTTTTTATTACTCTTATCTAATTTGCTTATTATTCTATGAATAGATTGTAAAAATAAAATAAATATAAATATCTATCACTTGTTTAATGTGCATAACATGGCTATAAATACTTTAATGTATTCAACTAGTTGGTAACATAATATTACCAATAATTTTGTACAAACAAAAATCTCGTAATACTATTCGTTTTTTATATTCAATTTTTGGATAAAATATTTTAAAATTTTAAAATGTATTAAGTCGTTATAATGAATTGCAAATATAATTTTCAAAACTATTTTTCATACTTAATTAATCACTTAATATTAATAAAAAAAAACAACAAGCCAAACACAATAAGGTCAAAAAAATATACCCTAGAATTGTATGTACTGGATTTTTTTAATATTAATCATTGCTTTTACCAATCTCTCACCCAATAAAAAATACTCTGGAAACGCCCCAGCTTAATACAAACTTTAAAATTTCAGCTAAATTAACTCATTATAAAAATATATTTAATTTATAGTTATAAGAAATTTAAATAAAATAATTTAATATATTCAAAGGCATTATACACTATAAATTGGAAGATTAACATGTTTCACGTATACTTAGATAACTACGTATAAAATTCTTATTTTTCCTAAATTATCACATACCTAGTAAAGGTTATAGTTGAATAGGTAAAATAGTCGGAAATAATTATGTTGTCGGGATTTAAATTCTCACCTCGATCGAGACTTATTCTTTATTAGTTTTAATTCATACATTTCAAATTTTCAACCCATTATTAAAATAAATCATGACCTGTTTTAGTAATTATGTTTTTGGTGAATTGAAGATACATCTATTTTTTTTCTTAAGTTTGATGGAAGAACCAATAAAAACAAATAGATTTTTTCTATTTATATCAAATACAGCGCAGTGTATTCTAACTTTAAATTCATATTTATAAAACAGTTAATTTGAGTAAAATTTAAAAATAACCGTCTCTCAATTATTAATGCATTTATTTAATCGGCATTCGAGGCTATACAAATTTACAAAAGAAAACGTAGTTGATGTGCAGTACAGACCAGTGGCGTAGACAAACATTTTAATTGTGGGGGAATATAATATATTCATTATGTCTTAGATAAATCACAGGAATTCATCTCCCATATCCCCTGTGTATACACCCATACTACGGATGACGCCAGATGGTGTCATTTAACATCATTCGCACATCCTGAATTACACCATTTGGCGAAAAGTACCTTACATTAAAATTTTTACATCGTTATAATATTCGTATTTAGATTCTGAACGAAGTGATGAATGTATTGATTTTACAATGATGTGTGTGTTTTTTTTTTTTTATGTTTTTTTTTTTTGTGTCTGTGTACAGCATAACTAGTCGAAATAATGCTTTGATTTCAAACTTTGTTGGTGGTTTCTGATGTTAAATTGAAGATCCTTGGTGCATTATAGAGGTCAAAAGTAAACATTTTCCAACAGTTTTCAAAAAAATCGATATTTTTATATGGTTGTAATTCAAAAACTAATCACTGTAAATACTTGAAATTTTCACCAAATGTTAATGTTAGTGATATCTATATACAGTTTAATTTTCAAAAATTTTCGATTTTTTTGAGAATTTTTTTTTGAAGTGTTGGTAAAAAAATGTTGGACGACCAAAAAAACTTGAAAATTTAATACAAGGTTCCTTATGAATTGCTCTTATTGTAGCTAAAAAAAATTAAATATCGTAAGTCACAATTTTTTTTAATAAGCGTTTACAGTTCAAAATTTTACGAAATCTGTTGAAAACGCGAAAATTTCCAAGTAATTTTGAAGTTGAAAAATCATAAAAATTTTTCGTTTATAACTAAGGATTAAAAATACAAATATAAGTTTTCCATAAGTTTTCCTTCAAGTAGCTATAGAGAAAACTCGAAGCATCATTATAGGAAAAATTTTAAGTGCGTTTAAATTTTAAATTTTTACGAAATAGCATAACGATAACGATTTATCCTGAAACGATTTTAAACATTTGTTATTATTCAAAAAGTATAAGTCGTAGATACTTGAAAGTTTAAGCAGTTATTTAGATTGGCATTTTCTTTACATGATTTAATTTTCAAAATATTTTGACTTTTTTGAGATATTTATAGACGACTATAATTTATAGTCAATTTGTCTGAAAATTTTTTTTTGAAGTGTCGATAAAAATTTTTTGGCCATATCAAAATACTTGAAAATTGAATACAAAGTTCCTCATAAGTTATTCTTATAGTGATTAAAAAATTATAAGAATACATAGGCACAATTTTTTTTTATTAGTATTTGAAGTTCAAATATTGGCAAAAATTCGTCAAAACCATGAATATTTGCAAATTAGTTTTAATATAATGCAAAGTTCCTCATAAGTTATAGTGATTAAAAAATTATAAAAATACATAGGCACGATTTTTTTTTATTAGGATTTGAAGTTCAAATATTGACTTAATACGTAAAAATTACGGCAATGTTCAAATTATCTTAGATCGAAATTCATAAAAGTTTTTCTTTTTAATACTAAGATTTGAGAATTTAATACAAGGCTCATAATATAGTTTTGCTATAGCAGTTGAAAAATAAAAGAAATATATAGCCACATTTTTTTTTACGTGCATACAAATTTTAATTTTGACAACATACGTAAAAATCACGAAAATTCGTAAATTATTTTATTCTAGAAATTCATAAAAAATTTTCCTTTTATACCTAAGATTTGAAAATTTAATACAAGGCTCCCAAAATATTTTTACAATAGCAGTTGAAAAATCAAGAAATTTATAGTCACATTTTTTTTTTATAAGCATTTAAAGTTCAAATTTTGTATAAATACGTAAAAATTACGAAAATTCGCAAATTATTATAAGCTAGAAATTCATAAAAAATTTTCTTTTTAAATCTAAGCTTTGAAAATTTAATACAAGATTCCTTACAAATTTGTCAATCTTTATCACAAAAAAAATGTCCATCGGAAATTCAAATTAAATTTTTATTAGTATTTGAATTTCAAATATTGACAAAAATTCGTCAAAACGACAAAACCATGAATATTTGCAAATTATTTTGTAATTAAAAATTCATAATATTGTTTGTATTTATATCTAAAGTTATAAAATTTAACACCAAGTTTTCCATAAGTTTTGCTTAAAATAGCTATAGAGAAAATTTGAAGCGTCATTATAGGAAAAATGTTTTGAGTGTTTGAGTTTTAAATTTTTATGAAATCGCGTAATGATAACGATTTATCCTCAAACCAGGTACATGTATATCTATGATAATATAAGGTATTATGTATTATGATAACTACATGATAACTACACTAATTGATTAACCATGCCATACGCAAAATGCGTCTTAATTGAAAAATAAAATATTTGTTTCAAAATAGAATATATGACAATATTTAAATATAATATATCCTAGACTGACAAATCATCTCCGTTCAGAATCGTTTTTCGTATACAATGATACCTATCATTGCATTCAAATTTAATCCCATCCATTACAGTAACCTACAGTACAGCAGAGCGACATCCCCAACTTACCCGCTTTTTTGTTTTAAAATCCCATTTAAAAATATAAGGCATTTTTTTTTTAGAACCGTTAGTTAGTAACTATTACAGTTCAACAATTACAGTTACAGATAGTGATTACATAAGCTAATTAAAAATTAAAATAACACAGAGGCAATAAAAATTGGTGGTGATTAAACGAAAATTATCAAAAGGGTATTAATGTGAAAATAATCATTATGATTTTGGATTCGGGGAAGATATAATTAAGGAGAGACGGTATTCTTAGATAGTAATAAGTTTCAGAGTGTGAATTAAAGTGAAATTAATGGGATAATGAGGGAATTTAATTGCGTAACAAATTGAGGTAAAATATTTGATTCATTATTAGAAATGTTTGAGTTGCTTAAAGTTACTTCTGCAGTTCTGAGTATGTCTTGGTCCTGAATTTTTCTTTGTATCGGGTGTGCGTGGACTGTGGCTCCACTGTGACTGGCAATACCATCTTTAAGTGCACTGATGGTGATACAGGTGGTATGGTCTTGAGGTGGCCATTCTTATAATTCTTATGATAGGTGTTCAAAAATTTAATTAATGAAGGACAACCTTTATAGTTCGCGGTATGTGTACCAGAACGCAACGCACATTTCACAGGCAGTTCCGAAGATTTGACACAGTCCATGGTGATATGGTTGTTGTCGCATTTGACACAACGTGGTGATTCACTACAGTAAGAGCATATAAGGTATTTATTTCATAATTAAAATTACATTTTAATTTTTCAACTTGCAAGATATTCTTTTTTAAAACCATGATTTTTTCAGAGTCAGGACAATGATATAGGTAGATATTCAATGATACACGACGAACGTGAACAATAAAAAATAGTAGTAATTATATATTATTACAATAAAGTTATTAAATACACTAATTTTTGGAACCTCGATAATTAGTAATTACCGTTGGGCGTTGATTCAGTTAAGATTAATAGCCAATGCTGTTAATATATTATTTATTATATTATCAAGATAGATTAATTAAAATGTTATAGTTACTGTTAATAATAATATATAAAACAAACTATAAAAATACTAAGGTTCGCTGTAAAATGATATTTTTTTGATATAAATATAGATTAAATAATCAGTATTACATAGTGTATTTGATCTACAGCAGGTAATAAAATGTAATAACTATAATTATTATACTATAATATATTTAGTAGACCTAACCATTTTATAGCCATCCCTATGACCTTTAGTAATTTTAAATTATGGCTAATATTACTATTATTAGAATGATATTACCTAACTGGGTTGTTATTTTTATGTTTTTTGAAGTTTTATTCTCAAGGTTTCCATACAATGTACACTCACTGTACAAATATATAATACCATATACATTTTATATATATATATTGTTATGTAACTTTTATCGTGCATGTCATTTATATTGCTACTATAAAAATATGGAATCTAAATAATTATGAAAAGGGACAATAACGTAAAAGCACAAAAATAAAAAAGTTTTTAATTCAAAGTTAATTGTGTAGAACTAATTATTTTAAATAGTTTAACCTAACAATAGTTAATAATCCGAAGATTTTGCACTCTTTAATTATAACCCGAGCCGGTATACTTTCAGCTAAACGAAATATACGTATATCTATATTATTTATTTAGTTACTTAAATTATAAATAGGTATTTTAATTAAATATTTAAATCTTATGTAATAAGTCTTTGGTATTTTGTTAACATACTTTACGTCTTTCAAAGAAAATCAAAAACTAGTACCTAGTACCTAGTAGTAATACACACTTTCTTTATAACAGGTTAAGGGAATATTTTAAATATTATAACACGCTATTCTCACATTGTTTGCTTAATACATGTTAATTGCTAATACTAAATAGAACATAATAATATATTATACTTAATTAACATTTTTATAGTTATGTCGTGTTGCCATAGTTGATGATTTTCAATCAATGTAAAAAGTAAGGTTGCTTTAATGTCTCTTATTGTGACATAATTTTTCTCTGCTTCTAAATCATAATGTCGTCCAAAGCTGGGTCACAGGCAAAATTCTCAAATAGGTATCAAAATCATCCAAGCATTTCGTCCCGATAAAACCCTTTACCTAACAATCTCTACTCTATGGTACGTAATACTGATAATATTATAGTCTTTTCAATCCTATGTCACTGTATATACGACGCACTCTTTATACTAAAGCCAATAAAATACGCATAATGCTAATACCTATACTTGGTCCTGGAGGTAAATTGAGTGGCTCTCAAGTGATATGAATGGTAAGTGCTGAACTTCACAATAAAATAGAAAAAAAAATATTATCTCTTCCCTCACGATGTGTTTCAAAAATATTGGTTAATTCCAGCCTTTTATCCTAAGCACATTTAAATAATTTTATATCAATAATATTATTTTTACTTTTTTATAAAGCTTTTAGTTTTTATGTTTTAAACTTTTAAAGTATTTTATTACATGGTTTATCCTTGACGCAAGTATATAAATATAATATAAATATTTTAAATTATAATGTTTAAATATTTCTTTCAGTACTTTTTAAATTATTGGGAATAAAGAATCATACATTTATTATTTATTTATTTATTTATTATAATTGTTAATAAAATCGTTGATTATTGATTATTTTCTGTGAACTTTTTCGTCATCATTTTTTTTTATTACTTACTTTGAAGTTTGATTTTCTTTTCATCCTTATTAATAATATTAATCAACCCTTTTTTGTTTTGTTTAAGATCATTACTAAATAATGTTGTTAGTTTTAAAACGTAAACTCAGGATCTAACATTAACTTGATTAACTCTCAGCTTTTAAATCATTAAATCAATACTTATTGGTTACGGAGGTATACGGAGTTTCTAATTTTTATAATATATAAAAGCAGAGTATTTTCAAATTATCAAAAATACAATTATAAATATAATAAAGGTTATGAGTACAGGAAATTTCCAACCAAATGTACTAATTTTAATTCGATTTTAATTTAATATAATTTTAGCTATTTGTATACAAATTATCCCCATAAAATTAATTGGATGGTTGTACTTTTAATTAAATTATTTAAATACCGACATTATACACAAACTCAACTGTACATTACTATTATTTTTAAGCTTAAGAGCCCCTAAACACGTTAAACAAGAAAGAAATTAGGAAAAGTAAAACGATTTTTTATGTAATTTTTATTGTTTTAAAAATAATTTTTGTTGGCCAAAAATTAAGGTATACCCTGAATCTTAGAGAATACGTTCAGCTATAATACGCATTTTCTCGTTAACGTTAAGCTGATGCTCGACATCAATCACATTCACCTGGTGAAGATATCAAACGATACTATCAGACAATAAACGATAGGGTACTTAAAGTGTTAAAAAAAAGTAGGAAAACCATCTAATAGGTAATTATATATTATGCGTGTGTGTTATTCGGTTCGAAGTGGATTCACGGGTATTACACACGGCGCGTTTGTATAAAATATCACACTATATGCTTTAAGTATTTTGAGACGGTCCCTTCGATATAAATCCAATTAACTATAGCTTGTTAATTAACTTAAATTAACCCCGGTGATTAACAGTGTTGTCACGATACACCCACGGGCTTTTCTCTTCGAGCCTAATGTAGATAGTTCGTCGTTCTCACGTTCACCGTATCACCCGCGGCTTGCAGAGGGGTGCTGGTTGGGGAAACAGAACACAGGATGAGAGAGAGAAAGTGAGAGATATGAACGAGTGTTCGTGTGTGTGTGTGTGCGTGTGAGGGTGTGAGGGCGAGTGAGAGAGAAAGCGAGCGAGCGAAAACAGAGAACGGAGAAAAGAAAAAAATACATATATATATATATATATACATATCTCCCACACGGATGACCCATTTCCTCACCCCGTGCGCTGCGCGCGCACATTGAAGCCGGGCAATTTTAAGGGATGTCGCATGCGAGTAGGGTGTGTGGGTGTGTGGGCCAGCGGCCTGCCGGCAACATGAGGCAACGCACACGCAGAGTCGTCGTCCCTTCAGTCCGACACATTCCAAACGAGCCGGCAGACGCGTCATGCCAACGACCGCGAGCGCTCCGGAGGACATCTGTTGAAACCATCGTATACGCGCGATTTTAAGAGTACATTTCTTTTTCTCTTCCCGCAGATTCTCTGTACTCACTCTCTCTCGTTCATTGGCTTTCTCTTCGCCGTCGTCGGATTTTTTTTTTATTATTGCCATTATCGTTATTAGTACCATTTACTTTTCTCACGCTTCCGGGCGCGAGTCATCCGCTCACCATCACGAGACAAAATCCCATCGCAGCATAGGTTCCTATATTCTGCCGTCATTCATACACTATAGCGAATAAGTATTCAAAAAGAGCACTTCTCTCTGCTCTCACGTATCCCGTAGCTGCCGCCGCTGCCACCCCGAAACTATAGTAACATCAACGCCACTGCGACTATTGCAGCATTGACAAACCGCTGCGCGCGGCCACTCGGCGACAGCGGCGGCAGTGGCGGTGGCGGACGGCAGTCAGTCAGTCAGTCAGTCAGTCGCTCACATCGCGGGTTAGGTCTCGCACTGCAGAGGTGTATAAAATCGCACTTAAACGTCGTCCGGTCACAGCCGCCGCCGCCGCCGCGATCTTCTGATCGCCGTCCCGCGGTCATAACAGCGGTCGCGACATGTTGCTAAGCCGAAGATTGCGGCTGGGCGGCGGCCTGCTGGCGCTGAGCGTCGTGGCGCTGTTCACGGCCCACCCGTCACTGGTCAGGGGTGGTAGCTCGCACAATCTGGAGAGCCACCAGTACAAGGACTCCAGGAAGTGTCTGTTGCAGCTGACGGCCAGGATGTTGGGTTGTGGCGGTGGCAGCGGCGTCAAACGGACAGTCGGGACGACCGTCAAACTTCGGCCGGACAAACGCCAACGCGGTGGCAACGATGACGACGACAACGATTTGGATCAGAACAATAATAATTTCGATTACAATTACGACGACGACGGCGGCGGTGGTGGCGGCGACGGTGGCGACGGCACAAACTCCAGACAGACGTTTTACGAACCGCCGCTGATCACGGACCCGAGGGACAGGATGTTGCCCGTCATCTACAGCCCGAGGCCAATGTACGCGCCGCCACGCCATCAGCAGCAACAGCCGCAGCAACCGCAGCAGCCGTACAACAGGTACGACGACCAAGGCGTCGCCCCGATCAACCCGTTCGAGGTGCCCATCATCATCGGTGAGTGTGACGGACACGTGCGCTGGCTTGGAAGCGTTTTTTTCTTCTTTTTGCCGCGTTCGTTTTTATCAGCATATTACCGCAGCATCCCATCACCGCCCACGCGTGAATGCCGACCCACCCTCCGTTTCAATTTTTGGCGCCAAACGTACGCGGGTTTTGCGAACGACCAATGCAGCGGTTGTGCAATGTTCCACGCGCGTCATTTTTGGGGGTAGGGGAAAGAGTGTACATTTAGTGTGATGCAAAATACGCCTCCATTGGCCCACCAAGAGAGAAAGGCAATAAAAGGCTGCTAACTAATTACTAATTTAATTGTACTGCAGCAATAAAGCACTATATTATGTGCTTGAAATATACTATAAGTATATAAGTTAACTTTAATCACCTACAATTATTACGTAGGCCGGGTAACGATTTAATTGGTAACACTTTGGCACCACCCACAGTATTACATTGACGCATCTACATTTTACTCTTCATGCCTAAAAAAATATAACACAATCATATATTCATATGCTATTAACTGGATAGGTGGTGTATTATAGCCAAAATTTGGAATGAACCGTTTATTTATATGTGCAAATAATTCAATATTTTAAGACAGTGGCGTAATTTGGCTATGTTTGTGGGGGGGGGGGATAAAATATTTTAACATTTTACCTATACCCCCCATAAAAAAAAATCAAAAGTATTTATTATAAGCCCCTTTCAGAATTCAGAGCAATATATTTATGTACACATGAGGCATGGAATAAATTTCGATTAATTGTACAAATCGATAAGTTATTTTTAGTTCAATAGGACTACGGAAAAATAGTAGGATAAGATAAGATAGGATAGATATGACAATATCTTCAATCAATATCAATATAGTCTTTAATCTAGATAAAATAATCTGATAATCGTCGATCGTCGTCGATAAAATAATACTTTACTGCTCGGGGTTTGTTTTTGTACCACTACACAATGCATAAACAAACTCAAAACATATACAAAACATATTGCAATAGTGATACTTATAAAACTTGCGTGGCTGCATTTAAAACGAACTAGGTACGAAGTATTTATGTACAACTAGCATAAAGGATTTGTTTTTTTCGTATTATTTCTATAAAGTATAAAATACAGACTATTTATAATAATATTAATTCACCGAGGTATTTGATTTCAATATATATATATAAAATAATAATAATAATAATATTATTAGATAAAGAAGTACATAGGTGAGTGTAAATAACCAGTCTTAAAAAAAAGGTCATGGGGGGATACGACACCCAAATCCCCCCCGTAACTACGCCACTGTTTTAAGATGGTTAGCACAACGTCGTGTTGTTCATCAGAATGTAGTGTGTACTAGAATATAACATGTACGTGCAAGTTAGGCGACAGATTTAAATTTGAATTTTAAATTGGTAAAATGTAATGGTATTTTGTTTTCTCAAGAGATGTGACGATGGAGGAAAGTTACTTTTTTATCGTACCTGTTGCGCGCGTAAAATCAAAATCAACAACGATAGTATTATATTATAACTAGGACCCGGGATTGTATGCGTTTGCATATTTTTATTTATTAAATTAAAAAATAGCTAGGTAAGATACATTGAATCTTAACCTAATGTATTGGTATGCAAGATTAAATTTTGCATATTTGAAACATTTGTAATTTTTATGTATATTTTAGGATTTTTCTAAAATGAAATGCATACTTATGAAAAAATAGTACCTATTATGTTATTAATACTAATACTTAATGCTATGTCATATGTAAAACCCGTGGATGTGAAAAGAAAAAATTTGCCTGAAAATCGAAGTGCATTTTTATTTGAAAATGTATCCAAGTCTTTAGTTAACTATATCTCTCCGTGCAATTAAGAAATAATATAAAAATATACTAAATTTTATTTTATTTTATTTTTGTTCATGAATTTTTATTTAAATGAGTGTTCAAAATGCAACATACTATGAATATATCATACAAAATACAATTAAATCATATCAAATTAGCATTTAATACATTTTTTGCTATTAATATACCTTATTAATTATTTAATGAATTATATACATTTTTAGACTAAATAAATTTAATTAAAATGCATTTTCGTTCACATATTTTTGCATATTTGAATGAAAATCTGTGCATATATGCATGCATAATTCATAAATTTTTAATGCATGTAATTCCGGGCCCTAATTATAACTGTTAAAACCACATTAATTTAAATTGAATATATTTTATAATAATCCACAAGAAGAAATTCTTGTAATTTATCGACGCAACAATTTATGCTGTCTACTGTCTTACCTATACTTATCATAATAAAAATGTTAATTTATCACCAATAACGGCATCAAATAATTTATCAAGAAAATCTTTTTGTAATATTATATTAAAACGTTTTCCTGTCGTAATTGATTTGATTATTTAATAATACATTTTTATATTGTATATTATTACACATTTGGAATTGTGTCCCAATATAAATATTATATAATATTAGACATTTATATAAACAAAAGTAATCTACACAAATAAATTAAGTACGGCATTCAGTTTTCATACAATGTTTGTAAAAAATAAATGAATTTACACGTATGAGAGTGAAAAAGGAATATCCAAGATAATAATTTATATACCTATATAAAATACATCGCAAAATGTTGAGATTAAATTTTATAAACATTTTAAAGACAAAATGACGGAATCGAATTCAAATATTTATTTTAAAAATACACAGTGAACCCCTTTAAATTTGTTTTTCTAATAATATTGAATGTTAAATTGTATTGCCTACCTAGTGGAAATACAAATCACAATCAGATTTTTAAATTTTTCTTCAATTATATATTTTTAAATGTACTCTAATAAATTATCTTGTTACCTACCTAATAAATAAAAACAACCGAAAAAATTTAAAATTTCAATATAAATTAATTTTAAAGTTTTTAGTGTAGACATTTTTAGATTATACCTATAAACTTCAAAATTAATTTTATTGAAATCAAGTTTTCTACAAACTAAATTTGAATAATAGTGTTTAAGTTTGAAATTATTTTTTTAAGATGTAATACTAATAAATACTATAAAAAAATTCTTTTAATTAAACACTCTAAAATTTAACAAAGCTTGGATATCTAAATTTTATATTTTTTATTAGTTTTTAAATGGATTGAGAAATTAATTGGTTTTGCAGTAAAATTAGTTTTCTATGGATACTTTGAAAGTAACAAAAAGCGGTAGAACCAGTAGGTCAATTAGGGGGCTTGGGAGGAAACTTTGCATGATCTGGATAATATTTAGACTGCAAAAAAAGTAAATATATCATTTTTTTTTTTTTTTTTGTTATTATTCTCGTGTTCAATATAAATAAATTTATGTTAGTCTTCAATGCTAGAAAAAAAATTGGTTGGATAATATACAGTGATGGGTGTAATGAATTTACTTTGCTCAAAATCAAAAATATCTATTGATGGGGGTAGACTTCTAAAGGGTTATTTTAAATTAACAGTCTTAGTGACGGCTACATCACCTTCAATAATTTTAATCCAAGTTGCACCTATGTATAGAGCTCAAATGCATACTATATACATTTTTGGAACCCCATTGCGTATATTTGTTGTATAACAAATGAATCTTTTAAATATGACATGATTGTTTACTAAGTTTACTAAGACAACACTAAGTAGGCTCCTAGGCTGTCATCGTTATAATAAATTATTTCAAAATAACGAGATCGAATAAATGTTTTTCAAGTTTAAAAAACACTTAACTATATTTTAAGGGAAAAAATAATTTTAATTTACTCATTAATCAATCTCATAATACTTTAATTAACATAATTATTAAAATAATTAAAATATGGAAACGGTTAAGTATTGAGTATATAATAATATAATAAGGTTAACTAAACTCGTTAAAGAAAAATCCATCGTTCAATTTAAATTTTGAAATCAATATCTGTCTTAAAATATACATAACTAGCCAATTAAAGATAAAATTATATGTCTATACATTTTTTATTCATTATGTTATATTTTATTTAAATACGTTTCAAGTATGGTGGAGGTTTAAAAACACATCTTGACATTAAATCCAATTTTATATCGTCGTTTCAACACGGATCTAAATTTAATTGTTGTACATTTTGTTTAATAATCCAGGATCATTCCTTGTCTAATAGATTTATTTTGTCTTTTTAATTGCATAAAAATGTTAAATTCATACAATTTTGCAACAACCCTTAATAATAAAATTAATTTAACGAACGTAATCGTGATATATAAAAGGTAGAGCAGATAAGTACCGTACGCTACTGTATTCTACCCTAATGGTGAAAAATATTTATGTAGGTATACCTATTATGTTTCAGACTTTTTATCTTATTGGTACATTGAAGAGATTATTTTTAGATTATCTAAATAATTTTTCTAGGCGTGTATAAAAAGTATTATGTTGGAAGGAAAAATACGAAAAACGTTAAATATTCCTAAACAACTATACTTTGGTTCTAATCAGCCTCGTTATTCAAAAGCAATTATATTTATCATTAAATGGAATTATGACCTATTATCCTGCAGGGTCAATGTGAACTGTGTAAAAAATAAACAATTTTTTTTAAATAATCACTGCGATCTATATTCAGTCTGGCTTATTATTTTCGCTTAATTTACGAGTTAAACTAATTTATTTATTTAATTTTTTTTTTAATTTTATCAATTTAGTTTGAGTCTTTTTTAATATTTTACACAATCGCCACTTTTTAGATTTTAATGCGAGTTTATTCCTATTTTTAGGTTGGTATGTATAATCCATAATAATAAAAACTGTACATTTTCATAATAGCGGAATCGTATACCTATATTGTAAACTATTTTTTTACTCATGTATAATATTTGAATAAATGTTATCGAAATTCAATGTATTATTATTATTCGATATATTATCACTTAACCTTTTACAATTATTTATACCTAATAACATTAACAAATATTTTTTGTTTCTTAAAAATTTAAAATATATTACAGTCGTACATATACCTATCTAGTTTTGACAGTTTTTAATCAAGTTTTCATCTATGAAACATTGTGCTTTTATTTCATTTTCTAAATACATATAAACGCAATAATATATTAATATATTTCAATGACTTTTAGAAAGTTTATAATTTTTTCAAGTTACTGTTTTGTAATGTTTTACTGACATACGATTTTCTCGTATAGAAAACCAATAATTTAACTCTCCAATAATAACTGTATAATGAACAATCAACTAACATATTTCATACATTGAAAACTAAAGTTTTATTTTGACACAAAAACTTTTTTTACTTTCTATAACGATTTAAATTTTTACAATTTATAGAATTACGTGCATGGATAATTCTCGAAGAGATATTTAGACGAGAAGCAATAATCCCAATTGAAATAAATTCAAAGAAAAACGATATTTTTTCTAAAACAATACAAAACATTTTACTATTTCTTTTTTAACTGCAGTGATAGCTAAAATATTAGGTTTATTTGTTCTATTCAACAATAAAATAAAATAAAAAACGAAAGCGTACTATAATAGTACTTACCTATATTAATCTTAAACTATTTTTACTGCCACAATACAAATAATTTAAATACAATTTTATTACTAAACCAATATATTTTTTACGATTTTTGCATTCCTTCTTCATATAATCGTAATAAATATTTACGTTAAATTTTAAATTTGATTTACTGTCTATGATACTATTTATGATAAAATAAAATATTATATTAAAATTACTTTTTGGGATAGTTGAAATATCATACCAATTCATTAAAACGTTGACTTCTGTACATAAATGCTAAACTTATTTGTTTCTATTATACTTAAATGAATATTTTAATGTATATATTTCATATTATCAAAACTAAATACAACGTAGACACAAAAATATATTTTAAGATAATATTCAAACACTCGCTTTAAATTCTTAAGCAATTAATCATAAACCATCCATCTACTTATTAATATAAAACATTTAAATAGGTATACTGTACGTCGATTATTTCATATTTTTTAATTCTAAATTTAATTTCAAAAGCTTGAAAAGCTTATGAAAAATATATCAACAACGCCATAATGTAACATTTTCTCTTTATTTTTTTTTAATTCTTTAGGAAAAAAAAACTATAACTGACGTCACTAAAGGGAAAAAATATATGCAAGAAATTATAATACTAACTCGACACGCAGAAAAACAGTAATTATTAATTTGCGCTATGTTAAATATATTCCTTCATTTCTTCATTTCGTTATTTATTCCATAAGAACTCGTTGTATTTATATTTGTATATAAATAATTTAAACTTTCACATATTCTTATTATTTTAGCATAATACTATTATTAATGAAAATATAGATAGTTAATATATTGTGTAGTATTTAAATCTAAACAAAATAGGGACCTTATAGTGAAGCTAAACTTTTCTTTTCAAAATAAATTTTTATTGATTACATTTTAAGCCATTACAAGAAAAAATAAATATCACTGATAATAGAATATCATATTAATAAAAATAGTTCATCTTTTGAACATAACTCATATTAAAGTATATTTTTCAAAAAAAGAAATAATAATAATAATTTTGTTATAAACACCTTAATATAGTGTATAACACTTAATATAAAATATTAGTTTAGACTTTTTCCTGATAATTATAATAGACATACCGTATTTCACGTATATATTTTTGTGTTTATTCAATAAGAATTATTGTTGAAAAATACTGTGATTACTGAGTATAATCAACATAATTAATTGCACCTTATACAAATTTTTAATACAGATATTATAATATACGTAACTACTTTATACTTGATACAATAAATCTAATGCTATACATTTTACTCTATTCATTTATTTTAATGAATTATTACATAATAGGTATACTAATACTACAATACATCATGTATAATTTTAATCTTTATTAATGTAAAACATTTCTAAGAATTAGGCTATTTTGTTATAAAATGTATAACCTCAGGAAATCGATATAAATGAAGATTACAAAAAATAATGGTATGTACAGAAAATACTAATTAGTATAATTGTTATTAAAAATATAAAACACTTGCCACTTAAAATTAAAATGTATTTTCTTATAAATCAATTCATTCATTGACTATGCTATACAATTACTTTATTATTAACAATTTAGAATTGATTATAATCATTGCTTTAACCCACGTCCCACACATTTTAATTTTTTAACCATCCTACAAAATAACATTATCAATGAATCTAATATTAGATATAAAACATTACACACGTTTAAATATAACATTACTTCAACTGTATAAAAATCGCTCATTAGATCACAATAAGTTCAAATAAATATTTTCATACGTTCATCATTTCAATGGATATATAATTTTATTTTAAATAAATTTACCCATTCTATAAATACACATATTACCTTATTAAACCATATTTGGTGTTGACTAATTTTAATCTAACTTCTTTATTAATATTATAAAAAAAAACGATTATTTAAATAATTTAAATATTTTTGTTCTTCAAAACATTATTACCTGAGTAAGTTTACAAATTAATAAATTATTCGTTTATTTATTCATTTCTTAAAAAGTACGAGACGGTACCCCAATGATTGCATTGTAATTATATGGCATTATAAGATATACAACATAATATTATAGTTTAAAAATTAAATTTTGAAATATTAATAATACAAGTATAAATCCACAAGATAATATTTTATTTACAGTAATGATTCTACACTGGTAATAATAATAATAATAAGACAATAAATTATTGCTGAATAAATATGCATTTGATCAAATTAGGGGCATCAATAAACTATTTGTTTTCATCTGCACATTTTGTATTCATCTCGACTTTAATTCCTTTAGTAATGACGCCATTTCCCCTTTATCAGTCAAATAATTTTAAATGATTTTATGAAATAAAACTGGTGTTGGATATTAAAATATTAAATAAAGTGCACATACCATACTAGCTCATAATAAATTAATAATACGATATATTTATCAATTCATTTTTCTGGGATATTTTTAATCTATTTGAGCTGAGCAAAATTGCATCACGATACACGATTAAATAGATATTTTAATCGACTGAATAGATGCAGTAAGTTATATTATTGAAATATTCCTGAGAACCGTATTCGTTTAAGAAACAATAATCAGATACTTACTTAATTTGTAAACTGGTTTTTATTAATGATAAATTCCGTCATCTTTCCACATAAGTTTATTTCAACTGTGTGTAACGGTTTTATCTCACTTGTTGCTTTGGTCCGGGTTCCGCGCTCACACAATCACACAGACATTACGAAGGCCGTTGTGTCACGTCGAACTTTACTCGAATACTTACCACTATCACTGATCGCATTAAATTTTTCACCAACACCTGAAAAAAATTCAATTTAATTATAAAGATATAATAACATAAACACAAATTAGCTTTTGACTAGACTTCAAAATAGTATTATTAATAATGATTAAGATGATATAATGACCTCGGTTACGATGATATAAAACCTAAAATAATATACACATAGCCTAAACCTACCCAAAATAAAAGTAAAAGACCAGCGATCTGAAGAAGAGAATTCAATCAAACAGAATCGAGGTCAACTCGCTCACCTACTATGTATCATAACGACGGGGATGTTCAATGGTGTTACCTATATTAAATTTATATTTTATGAAACACTTACGTGTGATATATATTATATTTTATATGATATTGTGTACCTATGACGTAGGTATAATATCACATATTCACATAGCATGCACGCACCGTAAAGTTTCGATTTTGTACAAAAGTTCCACTAAAGGTTAAAGATTTATTAAATATTATAAATTTTCCTGATTTTTCCGAACTCGAATAATATTAATATAGGTACATGCTTGCAGTTACGTCACTAAGCGCACGTGGATTTCTTCTCATCGTCGAGGCTCGCGGTCTGTTTTTATCGCTGAAATGTATATAATAATAGTATGACCGCGATAATTTCGTTACATAAAGCGTTTATATTGTGCACGCCACACCGCACACAAACGCATAAAACATATTTATTGTTGTATTCATAAACATAAATACTTATTCGCATATTTCCAAATGGTGGCGGCGGATTGTAATATAAAACGACTTCGAGTCGTGGTGGTGGATCGATAGTCGCGGGGAGGGGTGGGCAGACTTCGGTCTCGGGCGTGCGGGAAAGACTTTGCTTTTGGTTCGTTCCCGGCAAGTGCGGCGGCGGCGGTAGCTAGCTATGGTATACTCTTGCGCCACCACACGCAGTTCTTGCTGCTATATACGCGTCGTCATCGCTGTCGCCGTCGGTTCTCGAATGAACGAGACGACGGGATAGAAACTCGGCAAATAGTATAATAATACAAAACGACCACGGAAATAACGACTGGCAATCGAATACACAGGAATTCAGCGTGTGTATATTTTTATATATATACAATAAGAGATGTAGTTCAAAAGACGATGACGAAAAAATAAACGCAAAAATAAAACCCCGTCCAACGCTGCCAGCCGACAGGAAATAATTTTTTCTATCGCCCCCTCTCGCGTTCCGTTTGTTATTTTTATTCGTTGTTGTTTTACATTTTTCCGGCAAATATGTGACGCAATCAGACACGTGAAATTTAATGCAAACTCAATATTGGACAGCGAAACGTCATTGGAAAAACAATAAAATACGAGAAAGCCATACATACATACATAGTACATACATATATATATATATATATATATATATATATATACATATATACATGTAAGATATTCACGTATGTCTACGAGAATTTTGAACTAGATGGAAAAAAAAATAATATAAAACCTCATAACACGATACAATCTCGTGATCGTTCGGATTGTATGAGACTTGTAATATGATAATGCTTAATCCAAGAAAAACTTAAAATCGTTCATAAAATAATCATGAACAATAATTCCAGAGTTCGTCTTTCAAAATATTATATTCCACGCTGGGTCATGACACCGTTTCGGTTTATGTTTCGCAAAACCTAAATGCTATGGACACACGTGCATTTCATAAATACATACATCATGTTACATTATTCAACTAGGCACGTTTGTTCTGTTTATTTGATCGCGTGTATAATTGTGGATATATTTTTGCACGTCATTGCAAATATTTTAAAACCATCCATACTGTCACAAATTGCTACATATTCGCAAAGAAAAATATTACATGTATACTCAAATGAGTTCGTAAACGGTATTAAGATGGTACGTACAAAATTAGAATAATTATTTCTCAAAGTATTTTAAATCTAACCAATGTCTTAAAATGTGATGTTTAAACAACTCCTTCTTGTTGTCTTTAATCCGCAGTTCAGTAAACCATGATACCGTGCACAAAATTTTACTCAACTATTGAGTCTGATGATACTAAAAAAACTTGGAAAAATATTAGTGTAAATACTTTGAAATAATTCCTGAGAAAAACTTTTTTTCTCGTAATCCTTTCTTACTCGGGTTTCTCGGCTTTCCTAAAATACTTTTAAATAATCTTTTTTGAAGATTAAATGAAACAAAAAATTATCATAATATTAAATTCAGCAGTTTATACAATTTTAATAAAGTTCTTCATTAAGTTAAAAATAATAAGATATATTTTTTTCACCAAAATATAAGTTTTTATAAATTGTACAACTGTCTTAAGTCTTTCTAGTGATCTTCGTATTCAATTAGGAAAATCATTAATTTATGAACCCACTCGTTAAAAAAATGTATCCAATCTACAGTATTTTGAAAATGAAAATATTCATAAAAACAAATCAAAAACATTTTTTACCATCATAAAAAAGTATTGTTCTCGATTAAACATAATATGACCATTGACCATTGGAGATTCGTCTAAAAATAAAATTGTGTCGATATCAGAATTTGCATAATACTCGTATTACAATCAAAATGTTTCCTTTGGTCAATACTTATATAATAATATTGCAGGTTTGTTTAAAAACTCATTTTTTTTTTTTTTTTTGTATACAGTTAAATCATAACATTATTCTATTTTCTTAATAATATACAATTAATAATAACACAAATCACGGATATTCAATTATGAACCAAAAAACTCTAAACTACACTTGACCCTGGATTATAAATAGTTATAATTTAAGCTATTTTTCAAAATTCTCTTTCATATAAATTAGTTGGTGATATTTAATAACAAAAATAAATTTTAAAATAGACTAAGATAATAAACAACAATTAAATAAATGGTTAATAATAAACAAATAAATAATAACAATGATCTGATGAATTGGTACATGGTATTCCATCTATATTATATGATCAATTTATTGTTTTGTTATTTTTTTTTTTTATCAATTTATAGAAAATAAATGATCTAATATTATTTGAAACCAATGATTTTGTCACTTTGGGAGTTTCAAAATATAAAAAAAAGGTCAAAATAAAATCTGTGTCATTGGTAATACATAAAAATAAATTAATTGTATCATTTAAGAACTCGAAAAATGGGTTAATATAAAGGTTGGTTCAATGATGGTCGTGTAAATCAATAGTAATTTGTTAAATGTGAAACAATGGGTTTTTATAACAAAAGAAAGTATTATTTGACAAACCGTTAGTGTATTTTCATGTGGATAAAAATATTTTTTCTTAAACTTGAATTACACGCAATTATTGTGAAACAATTAAATAAAATCTGATAAAAAATACAAATGTATAAATAGAAAACTGTCACTGCTATGTTATTGAAATATAATACTTAAAAATGAATATTATTTAATTACGAATTATAGTGTAGATCCCCGTAATGTAATATTATAACTAAACAAATTTCAAGACGCCGATGTAGCAATATTGCATAATCAATACGCCGTCTCATTGATTTTCATTATATTGACGTTTCTTGTTTTATATACTTGTAGATCAGTAAATGGTATCTCTATGTTGTTATAACATTATTCTACCAACTAAAATTCACAATTTAATTTGTATTATAATTAAGTCTGATTTATTCAAGTAAAGAGTTTCACACAACGTTTGTACCCGTAAAAAACGTGTTGACCTTCTGAATCTTACAAATTATTAATACGGTATTATTTACGGAATGTATTTAAAATGTCTTATAATAAATAAAATTATAAAATATTGATGAACAAATACTAAATAATTGTGTATAATCTTATGAATAATGTGATAATTAGATTCATATATTTTGTGAATGTATATACCTAATTATAATCATTAATGAAATAATTTCACCGTGCATGAAAATAATAAAATACTAATTTCGTAAAACGTTTTCCATGTCATACATACATTTTTGGTATATCAAAATTAATGTTAATTTTACGAAATGAATTAAAAATATAATCCATATAATGTTAAAAAAAAAACCCCCCGAGAAAACCAATCTGCCGTATAGCAGCACATATGTGTCGAGTTGGCGAGTGTACATCACCATTGAGTAGGTTACTGTAATGGAAGTATTAAACTTAAAGTAAGTCATCAACCATTTTATACGGGAACTGATTCTGAGCACAGTGAGCATTGATTTGAGACAGTTTTCAACGTATATTTCTGAGGATATTTTCATAGAATATAATTTATTTTGTTGAAGGGATTTTTGTCAAAAACAAATTTGCAAATATTATAAAATTATTATTATGATATTATTTCATATAGTAATTATACATGCTGCAGTTATTAACCTATTTGTCATTACTAACATACCACAAAAACCGTATAGGTGGGTACCAATAAATTCGTGTAAATTCAATAAGTCCACACCACTAAATGCATAAAACAAGTATTGTATTTATAGAAACCTTTATTTTGTTTTAAATTATTTAGGAAATACGCAATCTATACAGTTTTGATTACAAAATTCCAAAATCAATATAATAATTAATATTGTAAGTTTACACTATAAGTGATTTTAAAAGATAGTCCACCAACAAAATTTACGGGAATGTTCTGTTCATATATGATTGCAGTTAATTAATTTAAATAGTTTATACTTTAGGATATCATTGGCGTTTCATTGGAAGGAGGATACGAAGAAGATAAATAGTGGTTATAACTTATGAGTCGAATTTTCGACGAGACACTTGATAACTGTGGTTAAAAAAAAAATCAAAGGCGTTTAAGGAGATTTGAACTCTGTTATAAAATGATTTGGGGAGGTTTGATCATATTGGTGCTCTGTGATTATTAGCATAAGTTTGTGAGTATGAGTGAAAGGTTCAATAATTACGGCATAAGAGTTAGTTAAGGAAGACTTCAGTGGAGCAGTTTGATGCGACCTGAAAATTCTCATTTTAAGGAGGTGGTTTTATTTTAGGGATGATGGCGACGTTAAAGGTCTTTGTATGTTTGGCAGCCTTTATAACTTTCCGAGTGATTTCCCTTACATAGAGTTTGAACTTTTGATTTTCAGCAAGTAGTTGATAAATGATTTTCTCACACGTGTCGGTGTACAATAGTAGGTAACTTTTATTTAAAAAATTTAACACATATTAGACATTATAATTTAACCTATTATTAGATAAAACATAAAATAAGTGTAAAATATTACATTTTAGTGATTTATCATAACAATTACTATGTTAAAATTTTACTACAAACAACGTATCAAATTTATGCGCTAAATTAATGATCAAATCAAATATTTATTTGGTTTTAAACTAAGAATGAAAATTCTATTAAATATGTTTTTAAGCAATTTAGTGATTTTAATTGTACTATATAATGTTTCTAGGTAGTTATCAAAACGTCGACGTAAAATTGAATCAAGAAATGATCCCAGGTAATCGGTTTGAATGTTTAGGCTAACTAGTGATGTAAACATATGACCTTGTACATAATCCTTGTAAAATACAATAGATGAAAACCGGTTTTAAATGTAGTTCTGATTTTATTGATTATTTTATGTTAGTAGAGCGACTAATGCTCTTTAGAATGACAATGTTCTGAATGAAAGCATGCTGATTTTTCATGTTCCTACTTGCATACTAAACAGACTTTCTTATACTTTGAAATTTTTATGATTTTTTTTTAAGGCCTATTCATAAAGGAAATGTTATGATATAATTGTAGCTTATATTTACAGGTTAAGATAAAAAATAATATAAGTGGCTATAATACATTTTCAAATATAAATTGATATTTAAAAAAAATATAATACATCAAATTTACTCTTTTAATCTGAAAATCTACATTGAACAATTATTTACACAAATGTACATTTTATCCTCTTTTAACTTCTAATGATATATATTTATTCTATACCATATTTTAGAATTATTATTTTAATTTTAAACACTTTTGTTTTATAAATTTCATTTTTGATACAGTAACTAATTACAATTATAACTTATAAATAAGTCTTCAAACTTTAGATACACGAAAAAGTTAATAATCAATTTACCAGAGTCCTTTATCATTCCACATGGCTCAAATACATTTTTAATATTTATAAGTGTTTAAATGTGTTTTAAGCTTATAAATAATTGATTACCTATTTAAAATTTAAAATTTGTATGCTATAATTTTAAAAACAAAAATAAAATGAATAATGGAAAAAAATATTTTTAAAACGTGTATTCTTTACGATATAATAAACAAATATTTACCTATGCAATATTATTGCATTTAAAATAATATTACAAAAAGTTTAGGATAATATTCTATCCAAAATTGATTAGATATCAATAATTGGCGTTTCTAATAATATTTATAATTCATCTAAAATTTAAATTTTTTTAAGCATGTAGTCTTTATAAATATAGTACACAATGTGATTAAATAAATAATAATAATATAGTTATTTAATGAAAATATATTTTTTTAAATTCTCAGATAAAACCTTATAAGCAAATTAGGGGTTTATTAGTTAACATTTTGACTTTAAATAATAGCTTTAAAATAAGTTAAGATATTTATTTATAGAATCTATATATATAAAAGTGAATATAATTTATCGTAGTTAAGATGTTGAAACAATGTCTATTTTTAGAATCCATGTTTATAAATGGCCATTTAGTTTCAATTTTCTGATTTATAATTAACATACAATTTAAATAACAACAAACTTATTATTTTATTTTATAATACAATTATATAAACTAACACCTGTTGAATATATTTGGTCCTGATTTAAGTGTTTTTTTTTTTAATTTAATATTAATTTTTAACCCGTGCTTTATCATGATTTTTATTAATGACATTGGCAATTTTAAATATTATTATGTGATAATTTTGAGTTGGCTATTCAATATACAGATGTATATATTATTAATTTTATTGAACTTTATTATGAAATTCTAAAAAGCATGATTAAAATATAAATATAGTAATATAAACTAGTATTAAGTATAGAGTATAGAGATATAGCCAATGGATTAGGTTTAATTCATTTGTAGGCTATTGGAAATAATTATTTATAGTTTAAAGTAGGTCAACCCAGTTACATCCAAAATAAAGTAAAATTCTCTCTACTTAAATATTTTTTTCTTTATGACATCATAAGTATTTATAGTAGATAAATTTTCGTTTTACTAAAAATCCATAAAGCAGTGTTTATTAGTTTTTATATTTTTCGAACTTAAGTTAATATTTTTGAGGTATATAATAAAGTATAAACTGTACTATTAAATTTTATGTAATAACTATAATTCGTGTTTAATATTTTGTCATTATTTCTTTTATAATACCTAACTAATGAAACTTATTTCAATTAATTTTTTTTAAATAACCATTTTTTTAATAATTAATATTTGATAAAAGGTTTAGATTTATTATTCTAAGAAGATATATGCTTTAACTTCTATAGACTATAAGTAATGTTCTTAATTTTAAATTATTCTGTAGTTATCTAGTGAGAAAATTAAAGATTAAAACCCAAGAAAACTTATATAGAGCAAGTGTGCCTCACAATAAAATATTTATAACAATTAATAGCTTAAAGGGTTTGTAGAGATGAATGAATCCTAAGAAGAGTATTTGAAAAAACTACAAACAAAACATTAAATCACCGTAACAAATAAAGACCATTCAAATATTTATGTTTCCACTCGTTCACAAACCTTAAAATAACAAATAAACATCAAACAAACAATTAAAATACTTCGGGTTTTACTTCCGTCCTATACATTAGTTTTTCATTTATAATATGTTTATAATTGTTGCTCGTGATTTAATATCTTTGGTATGTCAACAGAAGTAGGTACATTAATCAATAATATCTATATAAGAGAAGTATGTGTAGAAGCGGAATAAGTGAGCTACTGAGATTGTATTTCGTATGATATAAATAAAATTATATTAAAACCATTCTGCTTTCTACGTAAACCTATGAACTATGGAGTTATCCGCTAGTGGGTTGCGACATATTGTTTAATAATATAATCAACTGAAAGATCCTAGCTGCGTTTTACGCACATAGTGTGTACATATAAGTTACAACATCAAACAAAATATTTATGGTATTTTTTTTATATAACATTACCTCAAGAGCTTAAAGCTGTATATCCTAATAATATCTTTCTTTAATTCAAAATAGGCTATAATAAATCACGGGAATTCGAAGACCAAAATACCACAGTGGTGGGGGCAGGAGAAATAAATGAAGCCAAAAATGTTGCACAACAACAGTATAACCTACCCTTATAATAGATGTTATATAAACTAATTTTCGACAAACTATTTATAACCTGCTGTTTAACCCTTGAACAGGTAGGTAGTAGTATTACTCATAAGTTATTCATGCAAAGTCTTTAAATTCTTATTTCGTTATATTTTTACCCCTGAAAACTAGTTTTTTATCAAATATAACAACTTGACCCTTTAGAAATGACATAATTACTATTGCCGTTACGAACTTAACATTTATTATCATCTATGTCAATGCGAACACTTTGCTAATTGAAATTGCATAATGAGAGGTTAAAAAAATAATGTCTAAATAAATGTTTGTGAGTTGAAAAAATATACTTGCAAAATTTATAATATCATAAATAATTGTAATCTGCACTTATAGAATTCATAAATTACCATCAATCTGAACATATTTTTTTTTTAATGTAAAAGAAATTTATTAATACAATTTTAACCAATTTTAAGTTCAACTTAATGAAAATTACATAATAAAAACATTAATATTAATAAAATTATGTCATTATTAAAACCAGACTCTTACGATTTGAGTTATCATATAAGCCTGGCTTATAAACCTCATACATAATATATCCCTAACAACTTTTAAAAACATAAATATTTATGTTTATTATTATTATTTATGGTATAAACTTTATTACATTAATAATAATCAAATGGTAATTTAACTAATTTTTATTGTTATTATTACTAAAATCCAATATATTTTGTTCTCTAGCAATCACTACATTTTTTGGATAAGAAAATGGCTTCTTATAATTGCTAAAAGTAATAAACACTTTCACATTAATGTTATAAGATTGATACTACCACCATCATATCATACAAATTATAGACTATACCATAATATTGATATGGTTGATCATGCCTTGAATATTGACTCTTTTTTTCCAAAGGAATTATTGGTGTCATAAGTATTGTTGTTAAATGGGGTCATAATTTAATAGTTAAAAATCTCATACTTATTCCATTTTAAAAAGTTTCTGATTTAGTTAAAACGGTTAGAATTTATCTAATTCATGACTATATTTAAATACATAGTAATTTTATTTCAGTAATACAATAATCATGTAAGAATAAATAAACATAATGTGTCCCCATAGCTTTAAGATCAATACTCTATGACTACTATTTTGTATTTTGTATTTACTACAGGCTAATAACCTCAGGAGTTGAAGCCTTATTTAAATAAAAATAAATAAATAAATAAACAATAAGCAGAAGAAACAATGATAATTATATTACAAGTTTAATAAAATTTAATTAAATATTAACTATTCTATGTAAAATTAGTTCATAATATTACCAATTTACCTACATATATAAGAAGTAACTATTTTAATTTCAA
Source organism: Diuraphis noxia (assembly GCF_037042655.1). NCBI lineage: Eukaryota > Metazoa > Arthropoda > Insecta > Hemiptera > Aphididae > Diuraphis > Diuraphis noxia. The sequence goes on along the minus strand of NW_028301714.1, from coordinate 21,384,894 downwards.
TAAAGATGTTCCTGGTTTTTGAAATTATATTAAAGTAACAAATAAAATGTATATATAAGTAGGCAATATAATAATATTTCCTAAAATAATATAACATAAATCCTAATATATATAAGTGTGTATTTATAAATGTATTACACATTTTCTAAGATTCAACTAACAACAAAAACATAAAACGTGAATTAGGTACAATAAATATACCACATGCAAAAACAATTTTAATATCTATTTACCTATGTTTACAATATTTTCTCAGGATAATTAAAAATTATAACCTATAATCATAATTATAATTCAAATAATTACGATTCTTAAAAAAAGTTTTGTTCTTATAATATTGATTAACTAAAGGTTTATACATATTATATATAACTAAAGGTAAACCTATTTTTGCATAATTTATGGTATTTTTCTCAAAATGTTATCTATTTATTTATTCATTTAAGTGTATTAAATAAAAATTAAAACTAGCGTAGGTAACATATTTAAAACTATATGGTTCTTAACTTAAACTTAATTAAATGAAAATTAAAAACAATATAAGTTACTTAATAGCATAACTAATAATTGCATTATTACTAAAAATATTTACAATATTTTCTGTAAATAATGAGTAAATTTCCGGATTATAATATAGAATTACATATATAAGCGAAAATAAGTATATAATATTGATAGAAACCATTCACTAGCAGAACCTAAATTTTATTATGAATTACTTTGTTATTCCATTTCCTAGTGTTGAATGGGTTCTTGTATACTAAAAATCGATGTTCATTTTTTTTTTGTCGTTCTGTAAATATTAAAAGTAATTTTGTGTCGAGTAATCAATATGCATTCCATAATAATTTTAATAAAAGCTATATTATGGTATTTCAGTTAGTTAAGATTTTTTTTTTTTTAATGAGTCAACGTCAGAAATGTTATCAGATTGATAATTATTTTTATTTTACTTAAAAATTAATTTACTTAGGAACTTATTGAATAGTTAAGTTTATAATTTGATTTTCATAATTTATGATATATACAGGGTGATCCATTGAAGCTGGAACACTAATTATATCGAAAAGTATAAACTTTTTTTCATTTTTCTTTTTTAACTTCTAGGTTTATGTTTTTCTAAAACCGTATAATGTTTTGATTTTTTTCACCCTTATATTTATTGGTGAAACCACTATCAACTTTTGATTTTAAAATCGTAACATATAATTAAAAATTTGTCGTTAATTGGTTTATGAGATACAGCTCCTCAAAGTATTGGGGTTTTTTACTATTTATCCAATAATTGTAAAGACCAGGAGCTTTTGATAAATTTGATATCGCTGAATCCAAGGTAACATAATAAATCCAATTAGTCCAATTATTAATCGATATATTAATAAATGAGGAAGGTTCAAAGTACAATAGTAATTTTTAATTAATTGTTATTTATTTTGTTACCTTGGATTCAGCGATATCGAAATTACCACTAGCTCATGGTCTTTACAGTTATCGGATAAATATTAAAAACCACTGATACTTTGAGAAGCTGTATCTCACAAACCAATCAACAAATAATAAGAATGTTAAAGCATAAATTCATGAAAAAAATACTTATATTAATTCGTGATATTTTAACTATATAAAAAAATTTTAATACACGGTTTTAGAAAAGCATAAACGTATAAGTTTAAAAAAAGTTAATACTTTTCGAAATAAAAAGTGTAACCACTTTAATGGATCACCCTGTATTATGATGAGTATTTGGTATTTAACTTGTGATTCTGTGAATATTCTTTAATCTTACTTAGGGGAGGGGGGTGAACAAATGTAGTCCAACAATTCCGAAGAAGCGCAATCTAAACATAGTAAATGCTTACATCAAATAAGAATACAAGATACAAAGAAAATAATGCTAGACTGCTTGCTAAAATTAAAAAGGAAATAACCGCTATAATGACACAAGTCAAGACAATATTATATTAAAAGGATTTCAGTACTCCCAGAGGCGTAGCCAGGATTTCTATAGGGGGGGGGGGGGGCTAAAAAAAAAATTAAATAAATAAATAACATTCAAATAACAGTTTTTTTAATTTTCCAAATATTTTGAAAATATTGATAATAATGACACGCTTATCTACGGTGTTATGATAAACAATAAACTATACATTTTTTTAATTTTAACTCCCAATCGGTACATAGCCAAAATTAATAAATTTACGATTTTTTTTTATATATTATATGATACGGCCCATGGGGGGCATGGCCCTTTGACCCTCCCCCCTGGCTACGCCGCTGAGCACTCCATATTAAATTTTCTATCTTCAATTATCAGAATACGTGGAACATATTGTACATTTCAGTTTAGTTGAATCAATCATGTGTTGTAAGTCTCAACATGTAGGTAAGCGCCATTGACTTATTATTAAACTTAAAGTCAAGAACGATATCTGTTTTTATATTATGTAGGTACGTTGAGATTTTATGATGATTTATTTATTCTGTGATATAATGATATTTTAAGTTGTGTTATTTTACATACTCATAACTTTAATAAAAGTTAAAATTTCTTAAAAAACCAACGTTTGAACACATTAATATTTTTAACTTTAAATTTTAAAATAGGTTAATTCACTCTCATACAAATCTGACAACACAAGATTGGTTCTGAACATAAATGTTGTGAATAGCTTAGAGATGAAAACAAAATATGTTTGACTGGCATTCTTTTACTTAATTTAATACATTTTGGATGATAAAAAAATAAATAGTTAACAATTAACTAAACTATGTTTAGTTTGTATACATTTTGCCTGCAGTTGATTAGGCTTAAACCATTTAAGTGACATTGAGAAAAAATCATGTCTATTTTAAAACTTATGGCTACAGTAGAATATTGTTTTTTTCCACGTCTATTATAATTCATATATTATTTTCACAGTGTATTGTAACCAAAGCTTTGAAGATTTAAATTACATAGGTAGTACTTGTTTGTTTTATCTAGTTTATTAAAATTGTATTTAATTAAAAGAGAGATTTTTATTCAAAAGTATCTTTGTTTTCAAGAATAAAAGTATATTTTTTCTGAAACTCTGTGGAATGAACATTTAAAATTAGAATATTTTTCATTATTAACTTGCTTTGTTCAAATTCTTCTTTATAAATTTGATTTATGTTTTGGGATATAAGATTTTCAAGTGGCATACACTACTAAGTATAGTTTGTCTTGTTTTAGTTGATATGTAAAGTGCTAAAATTTTGATTAATTTTGATGCTTAATAATCATTCGATATGGGTTTTACAAAAATGTATTTAGTTTGTATGTATCGATAGAACGTTTGGAAGTGAATTCAGCAGATGGTTCGAATATTTTTTCATAAAATGTAACATAATTTTGTACTCTTAATTTAATGAGTATTAGTATGGGTTATATTTCAATGGCTATATTTTCAGTATTAGTTTCAATTTCCTTATTATCATTTTTGGAGATAAGAGATTGTATGATGTTTTTATGGGGTTTTGATTTTTGATATAATCCAGAAGTTGAATACAATCTTTTATGTTTTTTGAGAGAGACGACCTCAGTCCAATTCTAAATAAAAAAAATCGTTTATATCAGATAGAGTTATTTGAAAATCTGTCAATAATTGATTTTTGTGTGGAGTTTTGGTTGATAGTTTAACCGTCTCGATATACTAAATGTTTATTTTCACTCGTCGTTGAAGTAGGCACATAGTTATTGTTAAGTAATGTAATTAAAAGGTCGTTAATATATTATTAATTCGAACTTTGAATAAGTTTTATTTTGATTTATTGGAAAAGGATTGACCCCTATGAAAAATAAAAGATTTATTTATAAAAAACAAAATATTTTTTTGGTTGATTTGACACTTCACGTTAAAAAATTTGTTTACAATGAATTGAATAAATTTCTGCAGTAAGCTTACAAGACATTAAATATTCTATTGTGTGTTAAAATACCACAAAGTATTTACTTATAACTAAAATACAAAACATTATCTAAGAATAGCATTGAACTAGGTAATTTAAGTTTTATTATTTATACAAATGTTATATAATTATACTCGAACATTAAGTTGCTTATTGTGAATAATTAAAAAAAAACCATATAAATATTTTTTATCTCACTTTTCTAATTACTTTTATAATAAATATATACAGGGTGATTCACCAAGCGTGCTCACCCTCCCGCCTTTCATTAATAATTCAGTTATTCAAAATCTGTTTTTAGAATCTTTAAATATTCTTGAAGACCATATTTTCAATTTCTTGAAATTCTTTTGTTACACTTAAGGTGTGTCCTGTGGCGATACGCCGATACATACTCGTACTTTTGTTTTTCGAATGAAAACCCTAATTTTTTACTATAAATTATTTATCGGATAATTTTTTTGAGAATTTTGATGAATTGAAATCGAAATTCTAATCAGTAGTTTTTGAGTTATTTAACTTAGTGTTCTAACGATAAAATAAGGTCCATGGTTTAGGTTTATAAGATATGTGGTCTATGGTGAATTTGAAAATATTAGTCATTGATATTAATCTATGAATATAAATAATTTGAGAAAACGGCCTGAACCGTATCATAAATACTGGTTCTAATAGTTCGTGTATTTTATGATTTTATAAAGTTATTTTTAAGGACTTATATTCTTATTACTTTATTAGTACAAATATTTTAATAACTCAGAAACTACTCATTAAAATTTTTAACTGGGTAGGTACATTGAAATTTAAAAAAATATATCTACTAAATAATTTACAATAAATAAGGGTGAATCTTATATTAAAAACAGGAGTTTGTATCACCACAGAACACTACTTAAGTAGTACAAAAAATCTCAAGACATTTGAAAATATAGTCTTTGAGTATATTTGAAAATTCTAAAAATTAGAATTTGAATAAACTCATTATTAAATAAAAAAAGGGGTAAGCATGCTTGGTGATTCATTCTGTATTAACAAATATTATAAAAATAAAAAAGAGCAATGTAAAATGAAATATTCTTATATTGTAAGTGCAAAATTAAATTTTACTTCTTGTGGTATGCTGTAAAAGTAATAAGTATTTTGAATTTTAAACTAATTTATTAAAATTATTTCTTATAATGCATTATTATTGTTTTTAACTGTTTTCTTGTTTAATTAATATTCGTTAACATGTTCTGTACCATGGATTATATTATTTTTTTATTTCAAAAAAATTTAAAACCATAATCGAAAGAACTAAACAAAAATAAAATAATACATAAATATAGTATAAGTTTTAATTTGAACACCCATATTGTATAATATAATAAATAAATAAAAAAACATGTTTATGATTATATGAATAAGATATATTTAATGGCTTTAAATGATCGATTTTAAGTACATTTAAAAAAAAATAACAGTGCAAAAAAAATCTAAATTGAAAACGTCTAGACATTCTAACAAAATCTTTGCCAACGTATCGTTTATTTACGATAATAATTGCGCATAAACTTCACTGCCATATTTATCAAACAATTATTCTGAACATATTATTATCATAAAAAAAGCTTTTCAAAGTTATGTTTGTATTTATATTTGTTTTACAGTAAACTATAAATTATAATCCATAATAATGTACTTACTAATAAATTTGATTAACGGTAATTGCAATACGAAAATTGTCCTTAATTCAATTGAATCCGATTAAATAATGATATGTTTTCTTAAATGTAATACGGGATTTAAAGTTTTATCCACCACAAATTCACGACACTAAATCAACGGTACCTGCAGCATTTTCACTCTGCGGTACTGCGACTTGATGTTTTCTACTTTAGCAATTTAGAACATAACGACATATTTTACTCGTAGTGAATATAATCCCATTATGGTTAACATAGTGGTAGTGGTTATCCCGTTACAACGCTGACAAGTGAATTCGTGTCAAATGACACTAGATTTAAAATTATTAAGACACCTTGGCTGTTTTAACAGTGCACTTTGTTTTTCTCCCATGGTAAGTAGTAAGTAGATACACAAACGCACAACTACTTTGTTCGTTATATCCAGTGATAAAATTAACTCTTTGGGTTGAAGTTATACATATAGTTATACCTTATATTGCCTAATTAAATGTTAACTCATGGAATATTATGATTGATACAATAAATACGAGTATTAAATAGTAATATTTTAAATAGTTTTTAATTTATAATTTTAGATTATTAGTAGTGGAATTGTAAAATACTAATAAAAAAACACCGATTTTAGACAAATTTGTTTATATTCAAAAACGAAAAAAGCGTCGTGACTGTAATTTTATAAAATATTTGCATTTACATTTCCTAAACATTATTCAATTTTCACAATATTTGTTTAAGGTTTTTTTGTCAATTCGTATAGATGAAATTTTTTTCCTAAATCAAACAACTATAAAATGTAGTATAATGTTTCTCAACATTTGTTCTTAAAGTACTTAAAATTATCAAAAATAACAATTTTTTCATGAACGTTGATACATAAATTCATCAAAATTGTGAAAATTCGGAAATTATTTCGTAGTACACCTCAAGTTATTTTTACCCTGAAATTATTCACATAATTTAGCGTTTCATCAGTATTCACTTATAAGTTAGTCATATGATGTAATATCATTATAATTGAAACAATAGTTATATAATATATTTATATAACATTATAATTTTGCAATATTTTTGGAAAACACAAGTTTATCTTAACTGTATTACTAATAATAGTATAAATAAATGATAAAACAATCCGTTCAGAAATAGAGCTAGATACGCCGCCTCCGCTCTTGACAATTGTTCATACCTAAGCAATGATTTATTGTCAAATTTAACACATCCATATTTTCAATGACATATTTAATTATGATATACACTTCTACTACATAAAGCAGAGCGACTTCACTATTTCTTTTAAGTTAATTTACATGCGTTTCGCGTTTATTAATTACAATTTTTATTTGCTTAAAATATGACATAGATAGGTATAGGAATAATAATAAAATAATAATTATTATTATTATTATTGTAATTATTCCTTTATTCAAAATTACCAGTAATTTTACAGTTTAATGTTAATATTTTATAAACAAATATATTATTTTGATAAAATAATAATTATTATTGTACTTAATAAAATATTTATATTTTATTATTTTTTATTCATTTATATATAATAAAAAAAAACCAGTAATAATTTGACCTTTTTAGATGTTTTACTATTCAAGCTTAAAATATTTTTAAAAGCACATAAAAATGAAACGAAAGAATAATAAAAACAAACTTATTAAAAACATTGCTCTTTTAATTTTTAAGTAAATTTTAACATACACCTCTAGTTGTGTTTATAAAATATTAAATCAATTGTAAAAAAATGTATAAATTATAGTGACATAATGTAACAAAATATTACCTACATAAAAAATACCATAGCTATAAATACTTCAATGTTGACTTATAAGAAATACTATTTCCAATCTTATAATGAAATAATTAGTACATCAAAAAGCTAAAATTCACTATCAACGCTTCTACATCCGTCTTATCTCCAACAACATCCCATTAATACGAAATCTCGCAGTCCTTTCAATGAAACTAAGCCAGACGTCTAAAAAGAAAATGCTGTCGTGACCTTCTCTTTCACCCCCCCCCCCCCCCCGTCTTTCTAAACTAGAATTGGTTCTCTACCAGTATCGAGTAAAATAAAAAAAACGGATAAGTGGATATCGTTCTTTTGTACAGTAGGTTACAAGTGGGTGACTGTAATGGATAGTATTGCATTTTAATTCAATGATAGGTATATATTGTACACGAAAAACGATTCTGAGTGGAGACGGTTTGTCAGCCTAGGATATATTATATTATATTAATTATTATATTATTATATTGTTATTATTTCAAAAAAAAAAATGTAGATTATTTCATATATATATTCTAATTTTATTATTAATTGAGATTAATAAAATTAATAAATATGTTTCTGCTCATCTAATTGTGTCCCTAAGGTATAGATTGTTTATTTAAAATAAATAAAAATGGAGATACGGGACAGGCCCTCGCAAGGGCTCAGCCTAAGATACACTTGCCTTTTGAAGGACATAATATATAGTGTATAAATATAATAAAGGTTTTATTCGTAGTCCATAAGAAAAAATATAAATATAATGTATAAAATATAAATTGTTTAATGTGTTTACTTCATTATCAGTGTTTTAGATATTACATATTATCGCCAATGTTTTGCTTTTTAACAAATAAATTTAATAATTATTAAAAATATTTATTTTATATTGTAGGTAACTTGAAAAATTAAAATGTGTGACATTTATTCTATGAGTAAGAAATCGACCCAGAGTTATATTTTTATTAAAGAGTGCATGATGCTATAAAATGTGTAAAAACCAATTTGTGTCTTAATTTAAATTTGTAAAATAAAAAACTTATTTAGATTAGATGTAATGCATAATCGTTATCAGCATAGCAACAAATTAATGAACTTTTTGTAGTTAAATTTTTTTTTTAATCATAAGTAATTTCGTCTTTTTATTTTTATTTCATGACAACTATGTAATTACATAGTTATAGTAAAGAAAAGTTATATACAGATAATAGAAAGTCATTGAAGAAATAAAAATATACCAATTTAAGACAAAGAATGCAAAAATTTCTTTTAAATTACAACATGAAAATTAATTGATGGATCTAATAATATTTTTTGCCAGTGACATTATATAACGATATTTCCCTCTCAAACAAAATTGTGAAAAAATAGTAATCATTCATACTAAATAAAATATTTTTTTTAGTTTTAAGGGTGGATAAATTTATAAATAAACTTATTATTTTTATTAGAATTAATTTAATTTCGAAATGGGGTTTCTAATAATATTACAAATTAATCTATAACTGTAAAATAGATTTATTATAAAAATTCAACTGCAGTACAACTGAAAAGGTTACACCATTGTCACTCTTCGTATAACGCTATTGCACATTTGCCTTTATTCTCTCTTAAAGCCTTAAAGGAGAGTTTCGCTATACTTTCACGTCCTCGAATTTGGCCCATCGATATAATACTGTTTAAACGACACCAAATGTCGATGTACCAAAATTACCTACGAAATGCGCCGGTCAATGGATATTAGGTATATACATTCTTTATAAATTATAATATTATTATGTACACCTTAAACAAAAACGCGTAACTTGTTTCACACCAAAAATGTACAGAATATATATTGAAATATATTCACACTATTACACCAATTATTTTGCCAAACAATATATCGAGTTTTTAAATATGGAATGCTTATGATTTAAAGCTTCCGTTAGTTATTTAGTTTACTCTTGTTATGTTCTAGTTTAAACTGTTCAATATAACTGTTGATTAAATAGGTTATGATAATGATTCAATAACAAAATGCACACACTCACACAACGTAAGGCAATTCCATTTCCGCATAATAATATTTCCATATTATCATATTCTGTAGAATATAGATTGCATAATATTGACTCGGCATTGCTTCATGTATACCGTATAGCCTCAACTTCCAGAAAAACTCACTGCTCAGTTTTTGATTATATAAATATATATTTTTTAAGCCCTGGGACAACTATATAATAATATACTGCATATATTTTATAACTCTGCACAGTGGTAACATAGAAATACAAAAATAAAACCGCATAACCGAAGGTAAAACCAATAGATCAATCGTCATTCCTTCGAATTCCTAAAACCAACAGTCATCAATAACGTATTATACATATTTTATAATGTTTACTTGTAAAACAATACTTTTGCACGTAACTATCTGCCTGTGGTGCAAACACCCACACGCGTGAAGAAACGAACGAAAACGGACCGGCGCACACACCGATTTGTTCTATATAAAACCACCCCCGTCAACTCGCTTTAAACTTCCCCCAACGATCGCGAACATGAAAGTCATGTGTATTAATATTATTTTAATGATTTCGTGTACTACCAATATATATATATATAATATATATTATATACATTTGTATGCATATAAGCAAATATGCAATCATCCGGGAAACGCTTTGGAATAACAACAGTACCGTAAGAAGTAGCGACACTCGCAACAGTAATATAATGTGCGCGGTGCGATTTTAATGATATGTAATGATAATGATAATAATAACAATAATAATAATATGTGCTTACTACTAAAGTCGAACACACGCCGTCGCAGCGCGTTCACGAGATGCTTATAATACATATTATTATTGACAAAACGTAGACTTGCTGCAGATATAGGTTTAGGTGGTGATATATATGATGGGTATATACATTTTTAGACGAATCGAATGAACGAACGCATTCGCCTGAACAACCAAATATATCCTGCTACAATAATATATATATATATATAACACACACACACACACACACACACACACACACACACACACACACACACACACACACACACACACACACACACACACACACACACACACACACACACACACACACACACACACACACACACACACACACACACACACACACACACACACACACACACACACACACACACACACACACACACACACACACACACACACACACACATATATATTATATTATACAATAATAATGTGCATATATAGCTACCGTATTTTATTATTATACAGTATAGTAGTTGTGACGTGTGGTATACATCTCACGCCGAACCCATTCGCGTTTCACATATCGCTATATTATTATATTATTATATTATCAAACTCTTTCGGGACCAACCTCTTTAACTGCCCCCCCCCACCCATCCTTCTCAACTGAAGCCGCCGCGTATGTGTAACAACACCTGTGGCACTCACGCTCACGTATTACATAGGTAGGTAACAATGAAACTGCTGCACGAAATCTACGGATGTCCCGATTTTTCTTCACCGGTCGTGTGAAACACTTTAAAAATCTCCTAAGAACGCTGGGGGGGAGAGAGAGAGAAATAAACGTTTTCTTTCATGATGAGTTTATTTTCTTTGGCATATCGGCTGATGGCTATTATGCGGCAATTGCATATCTATTACCGTTAAAATGTTTTAAATTGTAAATAATGACGAATAGGTCAATAATAATTTATAATAGTATTATAACTATAATAGCTCTATCACGGGTACTTCCGGTGGCATACAATATTATATTGTTACACACAAAATCCGGTCGGGGACATTGCTTTCGCGTACTTACTGCAGACGGCTTATTCCTTGTTTCTGTCTGCATAAAATATTTGCGTTCGTAAAATATACACTAATTTTAAATGCCAAACAGTAAAATTACGTAGATAAATCAATGCGTAAACATTTGATATAACTGTTTTGTGAAACTCATAACATTTTTGATTTATTGTGAATATTAAGCACTTGAAAAAAAATATGTGACTTCTGCAAATTATTATTACTACTACGCCAACATAATATTATAAGTTTAAAAAAATGTTAATTAAATCACGACCTGCGTTGATTGATAATTTCATAATGTATCTCAATAGGTATACCATATAACATAATTTGATCGTACGAGTATATAAGAAAATCATCAATCGACGAAGTTATTTTAATCACATTTATTTTTTTCTCATAATATGTTTGCAACCCCCTACGAGTTAATATTAATTTCAGTTCGACGAGATAAATAAAAATGTTTGTTGAGCTCATTTGATCTATTTCAAACTACCTATCTTAACTTACAATTATTTCACGTTAATATTTATAATAAATATTAAATTAAAAAATGTCTAATTAAATGCTGTTTTTATATTAACTATCAACATATTTCGTTTAGCTCAATCAAACTTTAAACTATCAATGCAAATATTATACTTCCAAAGTTTATTAAAAGTTAAATTTATTTAAATTACAGTAGTTGATACAAGCAGACATCAATATTAAAGGAATATAGCATAATAAACCACACCAACTATACTAGTCGTTAAATTAACGTTGTAGATAATACAATTATTTATACTGATGTACTATATACATTTTAATTGTTTCATTACGATATTTTGAACAGCAAAAATGCAAATTAGTATAATAATGTAAACTCACCCATGTACATTCGAACAAATAATTCATTTAAACAATTTAATCAATAATCGATTGCGAATTACTGTTAACAAGTGACATCGACGTTTGACGAATAAACTCCAAAGATCGATGTGGTTATTATAGCCTACAGGGGTCGTCTCCTAACACAAAATACCTACACTAGTTATTTTAACAATAATTATATGTATGTGTATATGTGGGTGTGTCAAGTGTATATAAGGTTAGGTTACATGTACTATTTTAATATGTTTACCTGTGGGCTGTAGCGTTAGTAATACTAGTAATTTAACCGGGAAATTAATTAAATATTATATTGTAATCATACCATGAAGTGGGAATGATGAACCGAAAACTGTAACGCATTATTATAATGACAGCATGTGCGCATCGATAACGACGGGTACCTATATTTATAATATATTTATGGTACTATGTGCACATATTCTAATATATATTTCACAGATAGTGAAAAACAGTATTTTTTTTATGATTATTCACTGGCTGATTGGTAGTGGTAATATTTTCGTTTAGCGACCAACACTGAATACATCCGTCGATATACTACACACGCGGCCACGAGCAGTAGGATTACAATTTTTACGATTGGAATTAAAAGCAAATAAACGCGAGTATAGGTGTGTGACATTTCCACAACAGGTATTTGCATAAGCCACTGGACTTTTTTTTTTGTTTTTTGTTTCAGCGTAAAAATTTTTTATTTATTTATTATTTTTACTATCTGTTATTTTTTTTTCATTATGAAAAAGGGAGTTTTAAAACCCATAGTACTTACTTTACTTTTGAACAAAATCACATGAAATCAACAACAGAATTTAAACACTCGCCAACGGCATTACTTAGAAATATCAAGTAATTTATATACATATATACAGAGTGATTCACTAAGCACGATCATCAATTTTTTCGCTTAAGTAATATAACTATTCAAAATCTAACTTTGGAATTTTTAAATATAAAAACCATATTTTTAATTTATTGAGTTTTTTTATTATTACTTGATCATTAAGTCTTATAAGCCATAAGTCAGGACTTAAGAGTGTGAAGATACAAACGTTTGCTTTTCAAATAAGAACTCCCTTTTCTATTATAAATTATTTAGAGAACATTTTTTCTAAAAATTTTAACGCAGTAAACCAAAATTTGAATTAGTAATTTTAAATTATATAATTTTGTGTACAGATGATAATATAAGTCCATGAGGTTTTGAAGATTTTGCGTTTATGGTGATTTGAAAATTTTAGTAATAAGTATTAATGTTTTATCAACATTATTTATTTGCAAAAATAGTTCACGTCATATAATAAATACAAGATTCAATATTTAAAGCTATTCTATTTATTTGTAAGACTATTTTTATAAACATTTTAATAATAATATTAAAAAAAATATATCCACTAAATAATTTAGTGTAAAAGTGAGGGGGAGAAACAGAAGTTTGTTTCGTTCCATAAAATATGGTCTTTAAGCGGGTTTAAAAATTTAAAAAACAAGAATTTGATTAAATTCATTATTTAAGAAAATAACGGGGATAATCTTACTCAATGAACCACTCTGCATACATGGGCGTGTGTATTTATCGCCCACAATAAACAGGATTCATGCTGTTACAGGTAACAGGTATAGGGTATAACGTGCATTTATTTTCGATTAACATAACGGTTTTTATTATTCAGTTGAGAAAAAAAACAGAAAAACACGATATTCTTGGTGTTCTGGTAAACTAAATCCCAGGGGAAAATCCACCACATTTCGTGGGACTATAAGCTTTGAAAAGATGTACGCATTATCCTACCTTTAGTATAAAAAGTATAAATGGCCTTAGCACACTCGACTCTCGACGTATACTCCTTCTAAAATGAAAGACAATTGTTAGAATTACATATTATACTCGAATTCATTGCGATAATATCCCCCTTACAACTAAGAATGTTCTCTATACGTTCATAATAAAACTACACGAAAACTAAATCTTGAGTACAATGGTTTATATCCATTAAAAATAATAACTTCTCTTAATAAAGCTATAAATGGAAATCATATATTTAAAACTAAACCGTTTTCATTAAATGTAAAAAGAATTAAATAAATAATGTACGCAGGCGAAGTCGGGTAATTCAGCTAGTATAATTTATAATCATAAGAATTAAACCGAAAATAATATCGATCAAACTTAATTTTTAACCATATCAATTTGGCCACTGATAATATTTAATATTAAACTAATTATAGAAACATAGAACATTTTTGGTACAGCAAAGTTCTGCATAGTAATATATTCAGTACTCGATTTGTAGGGACGGTACGTTGTTTGTTACAAAATATCATTTTAATAATACCTATGCAAAATCCATGTAGTTTTAATTTCGCCAAATAAGATATTATCCAAATTCAGTTGAATGAGTTATGCAACTTAATATTATGATACTGGATGACATCTATGTAATATAATTTTGTTGTAATTTTAAACTTTATAAATTAATATTTTTAATTCAATAAAATCATGAAAATTGACTATTGTTCAAAAATAAAGTATTTTTATCAGTCATAAGTAGTCGTTAATATATAGCATACTGGTAAATTTATTAAAAATTATGTTTTCTGAGATTAATGGTTGAGGAGGAGGATAAAATTTAGGTTATGCTCGATATTTCAATGGACGTTAATTGCTATGTGGACAGTCTCTAGTAATCATTTGGAGCGATTTATTATTACTAGATTTTCTTATTTTATTTTAATTTAAAAAACGAACAATCGTAAATATTTAAATTTTCACATAATTAAAAAAAAAACATTTTGTATAACATATTATAGTATTATTTCAAATATATTTTAATTGATTCACACTTTAACAACATTTTTCAAAACCACTAAAAAATCAAATTATATTGTAAGATAAAAACTTATAAAATGTCGAATTTAGGTATATTGCTAAAGCTCTCATAAGTATTTCATACTAAAACCAAAAAATCTAAAAATAAAACATGGCATAATTTTTTTATAATCAAAAGCCTTTAAATTTCAAAGTTCCAATTTAGACAAAATTCTATAATTTAACAAAAAAATAGTTATTTTAATTCAAAATTATTATTTAAGGGGGACTTTACGCATATAAGTGTAAATATTGTCATACGCAATGAAATTCTCAAAACATTTATATTCATTTTAAGCTACAATTGTCTATTTAAAATATTAAATAGTAAGATAAATTGCTTTAATTAATAGTAATACAATTAATATATCATGAAATCTGCATATTAATAAAGGCTAATTGTCTTCATTAAGAATAGTTGTTCATATCCAAAAATGTATTATTCAATTTAAATTTAACATATTATACAATACAGTGACTTACTCAATATAACGATGTACTCTATGGCGTCTACTGTACAGCAGAGCGATTACCCATACTTTCTTCCTTTTTAAAAATAAATCGTTAAATTATTATGAATAAAAACTTTATAAAGGAACAAAAATATTCAGAAGTTTCTTGTTTATCGAGTACTGCGAGTAAAAATATCCAATTATAGTTTCAAGTTTTTATATATCTTATATTGATCACTAATTTGGTTATTTTTTACATTACGTTATATGTAATGAATCAACTTGTGTGGGCGGATTTTCGGATATTCTATCTTATTAAATAACTTAAAATTAGAATTATAAAAATAAAAATAAAACTAGCAAGAAAAAAATATAAGGTATCGTATAACGTTTTATGAGCTATTTGTTGAAAACAAAGGTAACCACAATTCTGCAGAGTGCAGGGCACTATTTAGTTTTTTTACGTATTTACCGAACTATAATAATATGATATAGGTACATCATTAAAATATGAAATATACAACATCATGGTATAAAAAAAATGTCTCGACCCTGAATATTTTTTAATTGCAACGGTCGACGCGGTGATAAATAAAACGGTCGTTTTTTCTCTTATAAACACCCAAAATTGAATTAAATATGTAATGTGGTTCCATTAGAGGGAAGAAAATAAAATGCTCATCGCATCGCACCGTATTATATAGTTATAGTGTAAAACGTTTAAGTTGGCGAAAAGCGTAAATAATCGTATAAGTCTGTAATATAATTGCCGTTAAACCGTTACTAAACGTTTGGTCTGAACCATGCGCTAATGATAGTATATATATTTCGTAAGACTTGGACATAAATCGTTTGCCCACTCTAACCTTTTTGGCAGGTATTAGTTGTAGATTTTCGGTTCTCTTGGCTGCGTAGATTCTCCGTCACTATCGCGATCCTGCAGAGGTTAGCAATAATTCCCGCCAGTCTATATCGTACCCAGATGGAAACCTCCTAACAACGTTCGCAATCTGCTCCGAGTAAGAATAATTTTTTTTTTTTTGCATTTTCATCGTCGGTCGATTATATATCGTACGCATAAACCACGAAACCCACTCATCGTTTACACGAGACCAATTATAGTTATTATTTTTCTTGTTATGACCTACCGATTATTGATTTTATTATTATTGTCTTTAAATAATATTATTATGAGCTCTAGCTAGTTGCTAGTACATTGTTGTAGCTAACCCATAACATAAACATTACCTATACAAGTATTTTTTGTTTTGACTTGTTTGTGTTACAAATTTCAAGTCGTAGGCAGTCTAATGTATTATGCATACAAAAGCTTTAGTTTGAAACAAAAAAGCGTATTTGATGAAAATATTGTGGTCGAATACGTGCATCATTTGAATAGAACCCAAGTCTATATATATTTTTTTTAAGCTATTGTACTTACAAAATAGCTATAGCGAATTTAAACTTGTATCAAGGTATTATTTATTAAGTTCAATCCAACAAAATTAAAAATAAACTTAAATGTAAATAAATTACATAATTACCTACTTTAATTTGGTATGATTTACGTGTAAAAAAATCTTTTAACATTATTAAAACTAGCGGTAACTAATTTACTAATGATGTTTTTCTCATAAAAAATAATAATAATCTAGTACCCAAATAATTATCGGCCTTGTAATAATATAATATCTTAAAATTATTTTGTTATTTTAAATTATGGAAATATATTTGAATATTTATCGTAATTATATTATATATAATATATGTGTGTACTGTGTTATTGAAACAATATACAATTTCTGTGACAACCGGGATTTGACCTTAAAGAGTAAAGAAGTATCCACAGAAAACACTACCCTTGGGACTTAATTAAAATATAAGACCAAAACAAAATTAATATAAATTATAAATTGACCTTTTCACACTGCGTTTTATAAAATAAAAATACTATATTGTGTGTAAAATACTTTAATGTATATTACGTTATACATTAATGTAATAGATATATTTAAGAATTTATCAAATTTAGTTTGAGAAAAATATGTAAGATTATTATTTTAAATAGTGGTAATGTAGTAGGTATATTTTAAATTCTCGCTGTTTTAAAAATCTTCCCAATGTACCAGTATGACTGTAGAGCAGTTTTTAGCGATTCTAACATAGGAATGTAATTACAAAAATGAAAATATTTCATTATTACAGAGTGTCCGCCCACCGAAGATGGATTCGAACGATTTGCTTGTCCCACTCCAGACAAGGAAGGACGGTTCAGGTGCATAGACGACCACGTTCTGTGTGACGGATACATTGATTGTCCAAATGGCGACGACGAAGACAGAAAGAATTGTTTCTTCTTCAAAACAGTAAGAACAAAAATAATAATTACTAGCTTAATCAAATGCAATTTATTTTGGTAAGGAGATGGAAAGACACCATCACATTAATCAATTTAAGAATGCTCCATTTTAACACTAAAGTAACTTAATTACCAATCTTATAATTTAAGTTGTGCATTTTGAACAATATACTAGAAGATAAAAAAATAAATATTTTTATCAAATCCCTTCAATATAAAAATAAAAATTAAATATTCAATGTATTATTATTATTATTACTCATACAGGTTACCAAATTAACTATTTATCAATTTGTAAACACTATATTTCATTTTATTATTATTTTCAAGAAATAAATGTTATAATTTATAGAGAAATACAATGAGTTCTTTCCATTGAAAATATTCGATCAAGAAAAATAAATAAAATTAAGTTTCAGTAAAGTTTATAAATGAAATAACGTAGTAAATTTCGTACCCGTCCTTTTTTCACAAAATAAAAGTTTGTGAAAAACTATTTCTAGTGCCTATATTGAAAGTGATAATATCTGTTACGAAATATTGGAAACATGATATTGCTACATAAAAATTAAATATTTTAAAAATTTAAAAATTGACTTTTTTCAGACTAAAGCTCATCTGGACATACTAGCAGACGCTCTTCTACGATGGGCAAGAGGACGCTAATCTAAAATGTAATTTAAAACAATATCTTGATAAAACGCCTACGACAATTTAAATTAAAAAACCATAATTTCAATAAAATAACTCTCCTTCTATAGGTTTGATTGAAAAATAATATTTTCCCTAGAAACTTGTTTAAGGTACTTATAAAAATTGTTCGCATTACATGTGTGTAAACACACGACAAAGTTAATTTACAGGATAAAATGGAGGCCTGGAAAACGAAACGCTTTTTGGCGTACTACTACTGATGTTACACCGGTAAACATTTCAACAGTATATTAAATTATATTAACCACGTTTTCCTCTTTTATGTGCTCATAACATTATGATTTCATTTTAAAACTACCAAGTTCCTACAATAGTTGTTGTTACCAAGCATGTGTCATGTTGATGTATTTTCGTACGGGTTGTATATTAATTTATTGGTTTTTTTTTTAAACTCTATCTGTGGTCAATCAGATCTATGAATGAGATCGCAATAAATCATTTTATGTTTATTTTAAATTTTAATCGTGAATAATAGAACTTGTAAATATTATTATTACTATTACTATTACTATTATAATTATTACTATTACAACTACTATTATTATACTATTAATTTTATTATATTTATTACTAAATTTTACTGTTCAACCTATGCTTCCGCATGTGTTTTTATTGTTTCCACGGCCTTTTTTTAGATAATAATACACTATTGATGAGTTTTAAAAAAAGGATACAAAATATTCATTTTTATTAAAATTATACACGAAAGTTTATTAAAATTATACACGACTTTTATGAAGAAAAAAAAACAAACCTTACAACACTTTTGTGTTTATTATTATCATTTGTATTTATTTACCCCGACATTGCATGTGCCTGTTCTACCCGAGTTTGTGTTTAACCCTAATTTACCATAAATATCACATCACCTAAATCCTATTTATTATACTTTGACGATACTATGTAGCTTTGGATATTTCTTAAATGCACGCAGGGATGGACAAACTAAAAACACAAGGTATACATGTATGTTTTTTTAATGTACTATAACAAACTTATGAAAATCCTCGTGAAATAATTAGAGCCCATCCCTGTAGTGTAGGTATGTATTTGATATCCAACCTGTTTAAATAGAATGAGACATGCAGTTTGCACATTTTTACATAGTGATGAAGACATCGTCGTAAAGGTAGGTAATCTGTAATTTATTACACAATTACATTACATTTTGAAGTTTTAATGTTCTAGTATGTATCGTAATTCATTATTTATGTGTTTCATAAGTGAAATACGCCAACAATACCTAATTTTTCTTTATGAGAATCATATAGATACATGTTAGTAGGTAACTGAACTAAAATTACATTTTACATTAAAATTTTAGAATTTAGCAATAATAATAGTACATCATAAACATAGGTAATTAATGTAATATTCCAAAGTTATAAAAGATTTTTGAGGGAAACTGATAAAAAAATCGCACAATTTAAAACCTCTGAATATGCATATCATTTACTAATTCTATTTGATGCACTGGCACACATGCATTACATAACATTATAGCCAATCACATAATATTACTTTTATATTTCGTTTATAATATTATACATCTTTTATCATCTGTGCTAACATTTAAAAATATTAAAATATTACCTTTTCACAACATATTTCATTATTGACCATGAATAAAAAATCAATGCACTGACATCGTTGTATTATAATAGTACATTAGTAGGTACTTAACTCTTTTTATCGCTTAACCATGTCAATAATATAGTTAAATATTAAATTACCAACCTCAAAGTTATTAATTTTTCTATAAATATTAATATCTATATTATTTCTATTTCTATCTATATTAATACACAAACGATTATTTACAAACGTACTTCATATATTTTAACACTACAAACATATAGAATGAAATATTTTATAAAACAATTTTATATATTATTATAATATGTAATTTTTAGATACCTAATATATATATATATATATATATATATATATATATATAACATGTGTGTACCAATACATAATTTTACTATTATAAATCTGGCACCTTAAAATCATAAGTATTTACTTATTTTATATTTATGGAGAGGGTATTAAGTAAGGCTTAATGTGACAAACATACCAATTAAAAATATGTTATTTTTTAAAATTAAAGTGTCTATGACTTGATGACCCACGGGAGTAAAATACACCAAATATTAGTTGTTGAATCCGAAAACCATACACTTAAAATAAAATATTAAACTAAACCACACACTTTTTTGAGATTGTTGTATCCAAAAACTAATAATTTTATAATTACTTAAAATTTATATATTTTTTAATATAAAATATGTTATTTATAATTCATACATTTATTTAAACAAAAAACATATCAAATAAATTTACATCAGCTAATAACTCATCATAAAAGTTAAATTAGAATTCTATATTTTTTGTACATGTTACAATAAGAATTTCAACTTATTTGTAAACATAAGAAATTGTTTCACTTTGAATGGTAGAATGTCATAATTTAAAATAAAATAAAGTGCTTTTATCAAACCTTTTGTTAAACTTTAAAAAAGTTTTCGGCATTTGAAATACATCTGAGATGTAGATTAAAAATAATGTATGGTATTTTACTTTACAATGAACCGCTAAAGTGTGTGGTTTTTGTCAATCGACCTTTTGGAGATGAAGTCGAATGTATGCGGTTTTTGGATGCAGCTATTAGCGTATTAGATTACAAACAGTGTTTATTATAACCTTGATAGAACAATTATTTTCGTGAAATTAGTACGAATATTTTAATATTTTAATATTTAAATAATTGTTATTAATTTAATTCTACAAAATTTTTATTTTTAATGAAATTAATAAGTGTGTTACGCAACATTGTGAAACGCATTTCGGTATTTGGGTGTACAATTTCGTCTAAATGCCTCTGTGTACCTAATCCATTCAATATGTTTCTAATCCTATCCCAATCAAGTGAATAAACTGTCCACTATAACATCATACAGGATTATTTTGTCGAAGAAATTGACACAGCACTTAGTGTTTGCTAATTTCTACTTACATATTAACTTCAGTCTCTCTTGTTTTATTTAATTTAGGTCTCACTCCCCAATAATGTCCAATCACTGAGCTATACGCATGATTGAGTGGGTTTGATTAAATTATTTGCCCTAAAGTTTAAGATATTCTTTCCACGCAACTGGAATCTGTACAGACGACGTGACACAACAAAAATGAGTTGACGCTGTAGGTACGTTAAAGTTTATAGGAACAACATTTTCTTATACTATAATACTATTATTATTGAAAATATTATTTTGATAGATTTGCTTATTTTCGTACTGATAAAAACTCTATCGAAATAACCCGATTCGATTTTGATTGTTGGCTGACAATAAATTCAAATTTATTTTATAAAACCCTTTTTAATCAAAAGTTCATCACGAGCATACAATTGAAACTATTACTAAACATTATTAAACAATTTTATTACTCGTGTTTACACTCATTTTATTCAAATAAAAGTAAATTTATTATCACAGAGATTTAGAATTTCAATATAACATAATACACTTTATAGACTCCATACTTATTAATAATAAATCATTCCTGAAAAATGTACAAGTTCTCAACATTTTTTTTTTTTTAACGGAAAGGCTGTAAAAGTAATTTCGTCCATAATTGTTTTTAAAATGTGACAATAATGGCTTTTAAATGTAACAATATACTTCTAAGTTCTAACCCATTTGTTTCAACGACGAACATACTAACTAAACTTTATGGCTATATAACTCACATCATACTAAAAATGTGTAAATTATTATTTATAATTATGTATGTATTTTTATTTATCACCTAAACGGAAATTCCATTATTTTAATATCAATTTTCAAAATGAACGTAAAATAAAATCATTTTTACCATTTACCATCCCCAATGTTTAAATACATCTATGATCTATTAAATATTCAAGTAATATGAACCAGTAACGTGAATCTTTAACTTATTGGGTGTAATGCTTATCTATAAGCTCACCTAAGCATTTAAGCAAGCTAATACCTTATCATTATAAACTTTTCACCTTAGTTATCATTCTCAAAAAAAAAAAAAAATACTTTAGATTTACAAATTTATCTTCATAGTTTACAGGCAATATAAATATATAATATATAACTTATATAAGATTTAAAAATACTAAAATAAGTAATTTCCATTTTGAAATACTTTTCTTTCTAAATAAAATTACTGAGCAGATTCTACCATCAATGATAAAAAATCATCTAATTTTTTACTGAATTAATCTATACATTTTAATATTTTATGAATAATTGCAAGGGATTTTTAATGTTATCAAAAATGAGTGATTTTTCCTCGATATTCCTTGTATTTATTTCAGAAGTGCTTTGAAAATTTATACCTGGAAAATCAAGGTGATAATTACGATGGACTCTCTATTGTGTCTTCTTTTTTTTTTCATGATTAGTTTAAATATATTTTAAACACACTTTATTATTCAAGACATTTATACATTTTTCTGATGAGTATTAAATTTCCAATTCCTGAAATTCACCACGGGCTTAACATAATGTATTTAAAATAAAATAGGTACACCCTTAAATGCACAAATACTACACTCGGCTGCGTTTCACAGTTTATTCTAAGTAACTAATATTATTAACTTTTATTGAATTTTAAATACCTTTGGTGACACTTTTACGAAATCAATATTAATTCCAAGATGTTAAAAATAATGAATGAATATGACATGTGTTTTAAATGAATTTATTACATGAATGATGTATATCTAGGTTGGACTTTTTTTATATATTATTATATATTTCGGACCAAGCAATATTTCATAACCATTTGAAAGATTTAGGATTTACTGTTGTTTGAAATTTTAAATTACAAAAAAAAATCTAAACTTCTCAAATAAAATATTACATTTTATTCTATACAAATATTGTAGAAAGAGCTTAAAAAACTTTTATGCTGAAAATACTAAAATGGTAATCTATATAATTTATTCCGGGAGCTATATAATATGTATTGCGTTGTATTAAAAATCTAATTATGATTTTTTCAATTAATTGCGTTGACGTTCGTAAAATAATATCTTGGATGTTAAAATGAGATTTTGTTTCATTTTATAAATTTATTTCAAAAAAATATAATATTCAACTATCCAACTACCCAACAACCAACACAAAATATTATCATTAATGGTCAAAAACATTTCCAATTATCAAAATGAAAATTGTTTTCTTAAATGCACACAGAATTCATAACTCAAGCACTTAGATAGACCAAATTATGATACGCTTCTCGATATCACTAAGTACTTACAATTCGAAAACATTGTCGTCTAAACCGCATTTGGCCCTGTAAGTATTTGTTTGGTCCATAATAATAATTAAAAGTCTCATCTATTTTTTTATAGTATGAAATTATTTTTAAATAGTTTATAATAAATCGTGTTTTTAAATTTAACTGCAACTACCAAAATAAGGGCCTCCGTTAAATACGTATATTAAGTGACATTAAATGGCATATTTTATTCTAGTACAATATAACTTATTATAATATTCGGGTTCTTAATCAAATGAAAATGTAGTAAATGTATTATGTGATATGCTGTGTAATCGAATCGTTTATAGTTACCAATTTATCATTATAATATAATACATTTTTATTATACACTCAACACGATATAAAATATTTATTTTTGAATACAACGACTGCGGTACACACATTTTATGCACGACGTTAAATACGATTGATTTGAATTATTTCAATTACGAAGGAATGTTTTGTCATTCTAGTGTTTACGCCGTAGAAATCAAATGTAGGTATATGTCATTATGCGACTAGGTATTGTAGGTTCCTAGTATTCCTATACGTATCCATAGAATACTTTTAACAAACGGATTCCGGGTTAGATAAAGTTCAGTAATATTCAACACGGTAATATTTCCCTTCATAAATCTGATTTATTTAAATACGTTCAAATGTATTTCGGAAAAGGTCGACGAAACTTACACAAAAAACTATAATATTCCACATAATATAATGTGTATTAAGCGCACCTACAACATTATTACCTAAAGGAAAATAATAATACGCTATAATTGTATTCTACTATTATACTTCAATATTTTATGTAATTCAATTGATAACTAGATGGGGGAAGCAAAAAAAATATTAAAATTTACAACTTTATTTTTTATATTATTATTAATCATTGATATCGATGGCTTAAATTAAATAGATTAATTTTTAAAATATCTTATTGAAATATTATATACTAGAGGTATAATAATAACTTATTATCAAGAACTGAAAATCTGCAGACTGAATTTGAAATTAACGTGCGTAGAATCGATTATTACTAAAAAGTTCGAATTTTCTGTGTCTATTTGGCCTTAGATAATGACTATTATTATATTAAAAAATTGCGTTTACTGCGCTTACATATGTAGTATACTAGTATGTGACAACAAAATCGGATAGTAATATCAATGTGTCTAGAACTATGTAATGAACTCTTACGACAATTTTATTTTTACAAAATAATTTTAACGGCATCTAATATAGGTACTTATAGGGTATACACCTTTAGGTACTTAAGAAGAGGCCACACCCACACATGTTTCTAAATATCTTACAAACACAATTTTAACATATCGATGAACAATTTAAACAACGTAAAAACCCATGAAAAACAAATCATTTTTCATATATTTGATTTAATTATACGTCCATTCGCTAGCTCTAATATCAAAACTTAGGTACTACACTAAATTGAAACTAACCACAAATTGACAAATTTACTACCTACAATCAGAAGTTAAAGTGGGAAAAAATTCCAGAGGGGACTAATGTCTCCATATAGTTTTAAGCGTTCCATATATAATTTTATATACAATGTCTAATGTATAAAATCCTAATTTGATAAAGGGGACACTTTTTAACCGCCGTCAGAGGTAAGAGGACCGAGTTCTCCTGCACCCCCCCCCCCCACTTTAACCCCTGCCTACAACTAACCTATATTATGTACGTTTGTAAGACGAAGACAACAAAGCGGGTGTGACATGCTCTTAAATACAAAATTGTCGTTTTGCCTAAGTATAATAGTGTTATGTTATCGAGCCGTTTCACAAAATTAGCATTCACACATTAAACTTGAATGATAATAATCGATAAGCGTCATCCGTGACAAGATTACTTGTAGAAACGTATAAAAGATGACAGATAATATAAATCTTATAGGACATGACTAAATTAACTTTATTCCATATACGTAAAGTAAGTATAGTAAGTACTTACTATAAGTACCCACGAGTACACCCGGGAAGGGCCGCTGTGGCCTGTGATTCCAAGTATAGCTATTATATAGGTATAAATGACAAATACTCATAATAGTTAAAGCTTTACTGTGTAGAAAATAATATTATACAGAAGGACTTTTCTACTATGGACAAAATAAATAAATTTGAGTTAGATTATTCAAAATGTTTTACTATTTTTTATCAAAACAATTTAATTTTTTAACATTTTTTGTATGACCTATATTTGTGAATTAGTGATTTATTGATCTCAAGCTGAATATAATAACCTTTTGAAAATTCGGTATATAAAATATCATTTACTGAACCAATATACCTATATAACCTAGTATTTTATTTACTATAACTGAAAGTTATTAGATGAGCGAAGAAGTGCACAAACAACTATAGTGGCCACGCCACATTCCACGCATATTGAAAAATATTTATTGTTTAAAAATAATTAATTACTGGTTCAAAAGGTGTTCAATATTCCCACAAAATTTTCTGATAATTTACTTTAAAAATACTAAATCAAAATATATTTTATTTAAAAAAATCAATTATTACTAAAAATTACTACGATCGGTGTACACCATACACTGTTCTAAAAATAAGAATAATACAGTTTAAGATATTCTATGATGAAAGAAGCAAAAACAAGTATACCAACTCAACATTTTCAAATATAATCACTGATTTGCAGCTTACAAAATATGATCTTTCTCTTACTATATTATTAATTATTATTCCGAATAATAGTGTTATACATAGCAAAATTTTAACATTTCAACTAAAACGTAACATTACGTTATTATGTGTAACTTGATAAATAAAATTACAAATTTTTGAAAATTAAAAAAATAAATTGTCTAGGATAAAATTCAACGTCCTTCAAAATGCATAGTAGGTATTATACCTACCCACCGAAGGTTTTTACGCTCGTTTCCCCCATCTGTTCGTCAATTATTGAAAGTACTTTGAATGTTATAAAATATTAATAAACGGTCTTAACCCATTTACAAAATGTGATTTAAACGTCCTAAATAGTATTTTGACTAATTTTATTATTCTTATTGTTATCAAATTGAAAAGTTTTATGTGTTTTTTATTATAAAAAATTATCATTATATTAATTATTAATTATTAACAGTAATATTTAAGCCATATTATTATTTTGTTTAATTATTTTAAATATTGTGATATATACGCCAAAGCATTATTATTATACAATATATATGCATATAATTTTGTGTGTTAAACCTATACATTTTCTACCATGGTTAGAGGCGAATTTATATTGCTATAGATATTTATTTTTATTTTAAAATTGAACTCTTTCGATATTAAATAATAGTATATTAGGTTGATAATAGATATATTAGGTAGATAATAGGTATATTATGTTATAGGTAATAAGATTATGCTCCCTACTGTGATGTGTAACATTAACCTAAGTGCACCGACATTTGTATAAGTTTAATAATTATTAATTAATAATACTACTTTATACTCGTATTATTACAATGTAGGTACTAACTACTAATATATTATTTGTATATTATGATGAAGTAAGTACCTACCTAGGTAGACCAAAAAAAGATACCTATAGTATAGTGTACTAGGTATATTATTATCATGTATGTGCATTAGTTTTCACAATACAGCATGTTATATATTTTTACTTGTAATTACTTCAACATTGTTATATAATACAATTATTTTAATATTATTATTTCTAATATATTATGATAGATGCATATTATCATATAGTGATGAACAAGACATTTTACTGTGGATTCGCCAATAACCATGTGCAACCTAATACATATCAAATCCCTCGTAAACATATCAATAATGGAATTTAAATTGTTTTTGTTCTTTAAAAAATTTAATTATAATATTGATGCTGGTGAATATTATAAATCGTATCATTATATTTAAAGTATTTATTAGGTATTTATGTATTATTGTATGTACTAAATAAAACAAAAAATGGTAATAAATATTCAAACTATTATAACCATGTATTTTTATTTTGTTTTAATACTTATTGATAAATGTATTTTCCAATGTCTAATGCGGAGTACAGCCGTACAGGTACCTATATACGAGTATAGTATAGATAGCAATTACATAAATACTAAATAGTTGATAATGTATTCTCTACAGGCCTAAAAATTATTATTCGTTCAGGCCATTTATAATTTATACTCTCCTATAGGTAGGGCTTACCTACATGATATGTACGTGTGCTTCAGAGCAGCGTGATGGATATAGTGATGCAACAATTTTATGGTTCCTTAAAATAAACTGTTTTACTTTCTTAATTAAAACAAAATGTAAAACAATGTAAATGATGAGCGGTGGACGCGTAAATGGATTCACTAATTATTTAGTAGGTACATTATAATATGTTATCATATTATATTGTAAAATTTGTAAAATTCAAATTACTAATCGATTTGTGGGCAAGGTTTTGCACCTGAATTAATTGTAACGCGAAAGGCCGCAACACCGTTAAAAACCTTTAATAACCCAGCACTCGAAATCCATATAATCTGTTATTTAATTTCTCCTAATTTGTGAGCTAGAGTTACCTAATTTTATACGAATTTTTCGATTGTGTAATTACTTACATATTTGTTTGATAAATAACATTAATATTAACCAAATAATAATATTAGAACCAAAATAGCCATATATAGGACATTAGGACGTAAATCGTAGATATTAATACATTAATTTTAAAATACTCCTCCTTATCAACCCATTTAAACATTCACAATTCACCTTGGTACATATTATGCATTATGCTTCGTTTCATCAATGTATTCAGACATTCAGTCAATCAATGGTAATATAATGGTATAGACCATCAAAATGGGCGTATGTAATTTGCGCAACATCTAAAAATGTATTTTAGTAATTTTTGCCACTTTTTAAACTTGTAATTTTCGCCAAATAAAATTAAATAAAAAGGAATTATGTAATCTGTGCTTTAGAGTACCTACTAAAATTGTAATTTGCGCTTTTTTCCACCTTATTAAAATAGTAAGTTGCGCCACTTATGTTATAATAATATAAATAACTCCGTATATATTAAATATGTAAATTATCGTTAAGTAATTAAACATATTATGAAAATCAGTCATATTAAACTCGTAAGTCGTAATTATAAATAAATGTATATAAAAAATCGAACTCCATGCATATTAAACATCTAAATTGTCGTTAATTAATAAAACATATAAAAATCAGTCATAATTATAAATAATTCGACGATATTGAGACGATATGTGACACGCGTCGGATGCATCAGAACGTATTATTGTATATCTTATGCGATATCGCTAAATTTATCTGCTGGTAAATTCCAACTGCTATTAAAGTTGAAAGTGTGGCGCAAATTACATATTCCATTTTGTTTTCTTTAGTGGCGCAAAATACCAAAATTAATTAGTATAATATGTGGCGCAAAATACATGTTATATTTTTATATTTTGGCGCAAATTACATACGTACTTAAATGTACCTATTCGTGGCGCAAAATACCATCTCCCATCAAAATATTTTATGAACTGAAATACTATGATACTAAATGATTCAGGAGTAAGCCCCTGATTGTGGAATATAAGTTCTACGTACCTACCTAATAATTAATTAAAAAATTATTAAAGGTAACCACTAACGGCACTGTAGAAATTGATCTTAAAATGTGTACCTATTCATTAATTTTTTTGTTTTTGTGAAATTTATGATTATGATTCAATATATTTTGAAGCAGAAAATTTGATTCTTTAAAGATTAAATAATTTATATATGTACTTCTATCTACAACTTTGAAGGTTGTTTCTTGTAGAAAATGAGATCTTAAGTTGGTACTATAATAAGGAGAGTTAAAATGGGAAGTTCAAATCAGTATTATTCAACAAAATCGATTTTATTTTTATTTTATATTTAAGAAAGAAATAACCTTAGAGACTTGAAATTTTTCCCATGTACCTAGATATAGGTATCTACACTTTAGACATATAAAAAATTTAAACATTTTTTGGCTTAATTCGACAACTTATTTCGTAGTTAAAAATTCATATATTTTATTATATAATTGTGGTGACTGCAATTGTAAATGGATATCTCGAATTGTATAAGACTCAAGACTCAAACGACTCAAGGCTTCAAAGGTAAGAAAATGTTCATCATGCTCAGCAATAGGTGGATGCGTCGGACGCGATATTATATTATCGATATTGCTCAGATATTGCATTTGAACTTTTTTTCCGCTGTTAGAATTTAGTGCTAAATAGAATTTAGATTCGTTTGATACAATATTTACGAGTTTTAAAACTAAACAGTTTAATTTGTGACTTTTTGCAATTTTGTAAATATTCCTCATTTATCGTACAATTTTAGATACTTTTCAATGTAACTCACATATTTTTTTCTGTAGAGTGGGGGGTCTTTAAAGTATGCGCCTATATTTTCTGTCAACGTGGAGCAAAGTTTTTCTATTTATAAGAACTTATTGTCTACTAATCAGAGATTTTTCAAGTTTGAATATCTGAAGATATATAATCTTCTATCATGCAATACATCACTTTTAAGGTAAGTATCTACATTCATTTTAGTATGAAATATAAAAAAAAAAAAAATGTTTAAAAAGTTCCTGAAAGACCAAAAAAACCAATTCAATTTAAATTTCAATTTTGTAATTATACCTAATTTCACTTTCTTATGAAAATAAATACATTTTTAGTACAATTTTTAAGTTCAATTTCAGATATTTTTTCTGTAAAAAATAATAATGCAAACAATTTCCAAAGGTTTTTAGTGCAATAACTTCCGAGCCTTAATAAGTTAAAACATAGTGTCCAAATTACAAGTGACTCATGATGCCCCTAAGAAACTCGTGGGCGACGGGCGTGTTAAACTGTTAACATAGTTAGACGAATTTTTAGGTAGATTTCTAATACCGTATCAGGAGAATGACGCATGACGTCAACAGTATTTAAAAAAATACCATTCAAAAATAATTGCATGTCTTTTTAAAAAACATAAGGAATAAATGTAAAAAAATCCGTGTTTATAACACTTGCTGTAATTACATAAGTAAATGAGTCAGATAGGTAAAAATTAAACTGTTGAATAATTGTATTGTTCATTTTAATTATTGATCAAATATTTTATCGTCTTTTCATCATAGTAGCTCCACTCATAATCAATGTATTGATCAATTTCAACATTTTACACTTTGGTCTAGTTGTTTAATACTACAGTCATTACTCATTAGGTGTGAGCAACCAAAAATTGAAGAAAAAATGATTTTCATAGTTTATGTAACCTCACTGCACTCACCTTTTTAAATATTCAATGTCCACAGTTAAGAGCACTTGTGCTGGGTTGCATGAACTATCACTAAACATTTAAAGAATCCCTTGATATCCCTACCTCTTGGAAAAATCTACTAAATTTTATTGAACCATTAAATGTGTACATTTTCATGCAACCCAGCATTAGTATTTACAATTCATTATGAAAACAATCAATATAAATACCTTTGAAACACTACATACTAATTTAAATTTTAAAAAAAATTATCAAAAACAAAATCCAAAACAGATATAAATTTTAGTACAAAAATCACGTATTTATTGAAATACCATTAAAAAGACTTGACGCTGAAAGTATTTTAAACTGTATTCAATATACAATGTATTTGAATACTTTATTACTTATATACTTTACAAAAGTCTTATAGCTATAAATTCAATTAATAGGGCTATTATTACAACAATGTGTATTGGGGCGGTGGTAACTGTTATAATCCTAAAAATCAATACAAACAATATTATACAAATGAAATAATAATCGGATGATCGGAATTTAGTCAAAAATAAAAAACAAGAAATATATAAAATGTATCGTCCATATTTTACTGATTTTAGCATGTGATTACAATAATTTTAAACATTAAGGTATGACTATATGACATATTATATGATATAATATGATTTTATGAAATTAAACTAATCTAATTTAAATATATTGCAATGTTTATTTTATATTTTATAACAATTGTCAAATATTATATGTATGTTGATCAAATCATTAGAGTTGAAACCAAAAACTAAAAAATTTAATTTTTTTTAAGTTTATGGTTTGTACAAGGTTAATATACATCTATATAATTATAAATGTGATACAAATTTAGAACGAAAAAAATAACTAACAGCCTATCATATTATATTATTAATAATACTTAATATAAAAGCTTAGATATAATTAAAAATAACAATAGACAAAAAAATATTTAGTCTACACTTCAAGTATTTTATAATTATAAGTATGCAAAATAATATTTTTGAATAGCAACTATTTATACATTAAAAAAAAATAACGAAACTAGCTAGTTATCAACACATAAGGACATTTAAATTTATCAAAAACAAAAATTCTATCAATTTTAAGCTTTGTAAATAACAAATTTAAGTTATTTAATTAACCTATCATGCTATGCAAATAATAACAATTTTACATGAAATAAATTCATATTTAATCTCAAAGCCTAAAATGAATTTAATAGAAAACTATGAAATTTTCAGTAATGAATAATATTTAATGAATACATTATTAAATGAATACCTAATTGAAACTATTTATATTATGTCGATTGCAAATCCAATTTTAGAGTTAAAATGTTATTTTATCCAACACTTATGATTTTATGAATTTATCATAAGTATAATATCAAATTAAGAAATTACATCAGATACAGTTCATGTTAGTAATTTATGGGTTACATACACATTTAGCAATTTTCTTTAAAATGAACTAAAGAAAACCCATAATATCAACTGTGACAATCAAATCAATTTACAAATAATTATTTTATTTGTTCACAATAATCTGTAAGTATTATCAAGACGATGTTTCATATAAAAAAATATATAACAAACAAAATCATGATTTTTCTTAAAATTTTAATTTTAAAACTTATACCAAATAAGATACTATTAAAATATTAACCTACCTCATACATAATATACGTACAAAATTAGACATTAGTAGAAATGTACATCTAATAACCAAACTTTTGCTTTTTTAGTCTTCTTTTAGATTTTTGAAGTTCTCCATCTGATATATCAGAATTTTCTGATCCTGATACATCTAAAGCTAATTCACTAGACTCCATAGCATAATTGCCAGTAGCCTTAGCTCTTTCTAACGTTCTAATCTGAGATTCCAAAATATTATTCTGCCGCTTGAGATCATCTATGTCTTGTTGGTGGGAAACATTTTTGCGTCTCATAAATTGTATGTAATCAGCTGCTTTTTTTAGTATCTGTGCACGACTAGCAACTTTTTCACCTTGTAGTGATGGAACTGAATCTCTAAGACTTGTAAAGCTGTCTTTGATATGGTCACGTCTTTTACGTTCCAAAGCATTATGGTGTGCACGCTTTTCTGCAGTCTCCAACTCAACATCACGGTCATCATCACTCATCTTAAGTCTATGAATTCAATATACTCTTCTGAAGCAAAATCTAAATAAAACAAATCCTAATTAATATAAAAATATGTACTCCATGAATTATTGAATACAAGGGTGTCTGTAGGGGAGAGTACTACGAATTCCATGACCCCCGCTATTTTAGTTAATAATTAATATTAATTATTTTAACACTAGTAAAAAAATTGCTGCTATATTATCAGAGATTCTTGACTTTGACCCCCTCTACCGGATTTATATTTGTGAAAGAGCCCTTAAGGAATATTGAATGGCATCTTCTGAAAGATTAATAATGAATACTCCACAATAGTTTTATGGAGAAAAAGTAAGGTATTTCATCATACAAAAAAACAAAAAAAAAATAATTTAATTATGACAAAAATTGTATAACAAAAATATATGATTGTAATATTTAAAAATATTATGGTTAATATCAATCATATTTTCATATTAGGTATAACTCATCAGTTATCAATTTATCATGTATTTTCATTAAATTATAAAAATGTAATATATATTATTTTTTTATGTAATTCGATTATAACCTGCACTAATCAAGTAAATATTATGTCATATAAATTAAAATTAATAACATTGGTGTCCAGATTAATACAATTTCTGTGATTTTTCTTTTCAATCGCATACAAATAAACCGTATGAGATGAGACACATCACACATGCGAATATCAATAAATGCGGTAGGTATGCATGAAAATTGAAAAAGAATCATGCAATCAAAACATGCATTCAAAATACATAAACACAAATACTGAAATACGTATGATAAAAGTAAATGATCGTTTTTCTATTATAGTAACATTCTATCTGCTATAGTGCTATCAGCAATGGCTTAGATTGTCTTTGGTACACGGATGTTTTTAGACATTTACACAAAATATAGGTCAAAGTTCTATTTTTTCCCAGAGAAAAACCAATGCGATGATAGAAACGATTAAGTAATAATGTGGTGAGGTAACATATCAGCCCTCAATGTTCGTGTTTTCCAATTGTCATTGGCATTGAAACATACAAGTACACAATAAATGAAAAATACATCAAACACTCACATCAATATTGCCACCGACGAGGCCTCTGCGGTTGAACGATACTGTTTGTGCACTAAAAAGCCTTGCTGTAATCTAATTTCTGATACGATTTATTGAAAAACTGGTTTAAATGATTAGTTATAATGAAATTATTGTTTTGATTTTGAGTTGTAAATAAATAAAAGTACCATAAAATATTGTATTTATTTTAATCAACAAACATTGTTCTTATCATAATATCATCATACAAAAGAGAACAACCAGAAACCAGATTACCACATTGTGAATCGAAATCCCACCGGGCTAACCACATTGAATGTGTACTCATATTTACATTTCGGTCTTTCGGGTTTTTCGTTTTCGAATTGTTGTCACCACTGAACCAGCACAGAATGTGAACAACTGAACAATACCAACCGCTGGACACTGAAGGCTGAACTGCGAGAGCCCATCAAAATAATAGATATGATTTTTTGATCATCATTTTAACGGTCATTTCATGTTGGTTGCGTTCTAAAATTTCATAAATTAGTGTCTCATTAAGTTAGTGTATGTCGTTTATAAACAATTCCAAAGTAAGTACACATCTATTACATAATTTGTTTTAAAAATGTTGCTCAAATTAAATTAAGGTATTAAAATATCCGTTTTGCACTAGTGTTCATAATCAACCTAGAAACAATTCGTATATACTTGGGCATAACATTGCATCTTATACTAATAAATCTCGATTTTAAAAGAAAACAATTTTGTTCTGGGTTGAGTATAACAAAATCTGTATGGCAGCCATAATTTTCCAATCATTTTTATGCTTATTTTTTAAATTTCGTATACATATTTTGCAATATTAATGCATG
This sequence comes from Diuraphis noxia, assembly GCF_037042655.1. NCBI lineage: Eukaryota > Metazoa > Arthropoda > Insecta > Hemiptera > Aphididae > Diuraphis > Diuraphis noxia. The sequence continues at coordinate 21,349,706 of NW_028301714.1, read as the reverse complement.
ATAATCCTGGGCCTATTGATTATCAATACTTATTCTAAATATCTTAAGGCTCAATTTCATTTTCTCTCATGTTTTTTTATACCTATACAATAGTAAACTAGTATAATGATTAAAGTACCTATACCTATGTATTTATAGCAACTTTTTATAATATTAAATATATGAACAATTCCAACTACATTTGTCAATATATATATATTAAAATAGAATGAAGAGAGTTGGGAGCCAACCGGCTAAAATTCAAAAAAAGTATAGAGTAGAAGATGATGCGAAAGATCCTATTCAAGTTTATTGTCGAATTCGCCCTGTACAGTCCAATTTGGAATCGTCATGTATTAAAGTTGTGTCAGACACTGAACTACAAATATATTGCTCACCAGATGATAGAGGAATATCTAGAGAAGGACAATTCAGTTACAAGAAAATATTTACTGAATATGAGTCCCAAGAAGTGGTCTTTCAAGATATGGGATTACCACTCATTGAACAACTTTTGACAGGAAAGAGTAGTTTAATATTTGCATATGGAATATCAGGTAGTGGCAAATCATACACAATGACTGGTAATCAAGAAGATGGTGGTATTGTTGGGAGATGTTTCGATGTTATTTTCAATTCTATTCAAAATTACCAAGCTAGAAGGTTTACTTTTAAACCTGATAAACTTAATGGATTTGATGTACATAGTATGGAAGACGTTTTGTTTTATTCTTCTGAGGAATTCAAAAACAATGTTAAAAACCCTTCAAAAACAACCAAAAAGTAAGTTTTATTAATTTTATTTTATATCCTTAACAAAATATTTAATATGTATAAAAATTTAAATATTAATTCTAGAAAAGATGGAGATGCAGAACGTATACCATTTAATTATAAAATTACAGATATAGATCAAGATGTAGCATATTCAGTCTTTATAAGCTATGTAGAAATATATCATAATTATGTTTATGATCTTTTAGAAGATGTATCTGATGGAGAAATAAGACGGTATATATAATACATTTTATATCTATTATTTTATATTATAAGATTAATTTTTATTTTTATGGATATTTATTAGAAACAGTAAAATAATAAGGGAAGATGCTAATGGAAATATGTATGTACATGGAGTGAATGAACAAGAAGTGAATAATGCAGTTGAAGCTTTTGAATGGTTAAGAAAAGGTCAACTAAGAAAACGTACTGCACCAACCTTTTTGAACATGGACTCTAGTCGGAGTCATACAGTTTTTACTATAAGAGTTGTACAAGTGAGTTATTTTTAAAAATATATAAATTAAAAGATTTTGTTTGATGTTAATTCAGATTTGTATCCTCATGGCATATATAAAATATCACTGTGTTTCAATAAATATTAATTCGATAAAACATTTTCAAATTGTATTTTCAAAAATATCATGTATATATTATATAATTATAATAGGCACCTTTGGATACTGATGGTGTAAGTATAGTTCAAGATAAGAAGTATACAGTTGTGAGCCAGATGTCTCTAGTAGATTTAGCCGGAAGTGAACGAGCCGGAAAAGCAAAAACAACTGGACAAAGACTTCAAGAAGCTGGTTAGAACTTTTTTAGTAATATATTTTTTACATAATTTTAACCATACATTTTTATAGGAGAAATAAATAAGTCGCTATCAAATTTAAAACAGTGTCTTAAAATATTATACGAAAATCAGTCTTCTAGCAATTTGAGGAATATTGCTGAAAAAATCCCTTACAGAACATCACGTCTAACACATCTGTTCAAAAGTTTCTTTGAAGGTTCTGGTTCAATCAGAATGCTGATTTGTATTAATCCTTTGTCTGAATATACTGAGCTATTGGTAAATATAATGCATTAGTTTATTCAATATATATTTAAATAATTTTATTACCAACATGCAGCCTGTGCTACAATTTGGTGAGATGTCAGGAAGTGTTCAAGTCAAACGAACAACCCCATTACGAATGGATATAGGCTTAACTCCAGGAAGAAGGAAAGTCATTGATGTATGTGATAATACTTAATATTAATTCTAAGATATTTGTTATTAATTTAAGTACAATTTTAGATTCAATCTATAAACCGCATTCCATGTGTAATTGAGGAAGGCACTAGATTTCCACAAGACAATAAAATTAATTATGAATCAAAAGAAAATTGCTTTGGAAGGTAATTCAATTTACAGTGTATTTAAAAAATGATAACTATGTATTTTTTTGCAGTTATCTAAATTTGGGACCTCCGTTGCCAGATTTAAATGTAGATGATTTACTAGATGATGAAAAGAGACAACAACTAGTTACTGTTCTTGAACAGAGAATTAAAAAAAAAGAAGAACTTCGCGAAATATTGATTAACCAGAGTATAATTAAATCTATTTAAAATATATCTGTTGTTTTTATTTAAAAACAAAAATAACGTTCAACATTTTCCTTTTTCAGGTAATGACATTCGATCACAAATAATATTTTTGGAAAGCAATTATTCCAATGCCAAACAAGAAATAAATTCATTGCAAATTCTGAGGGACCAAGATACCAATAAAGTATTCATAACCAAACTAATTTTTAACTCTGGTGATTATTACTCATAATATGTATAATATTGTTATATAGGTTAAGCAGTATCAAAACAAAACATTTTTATTAGAAAATGAAATGGCATCATTAAAAAGAAAATTAGAATTTATGGATGGTGAAAACAAAAGATTAAAATCAGATGTAAGTTCAAAAAAATACTGGAATAAAACTATAAATTTACTTAACCTGATAACTGTAAATATGTAAATTAGATCAGGTCTTGCCTTGTTTTATTATAATCTCATACCTCTTGCCTCTTGCCTAAAATAAATCCCATTTAAAGACTATTCTAGATTAATGACATATTTGTTGTCATCAGCACTTAATTACAAAGCATACACCAATAAAGATGTATACAATCAAAATTTAGACTTAAACTGTATCTATTAATTTTTTAATTTCTAGTTAAATGCAAAAGACAACATGCTTAATCAAGTATCAGTAGACAAAGATCTGTTAAAACAAAAATATAATACAAAAATTGTTAAAAAACAAGAACAGTTGTCCAGAGAGTTCAAGGATAAATGGAAGGTTCAAGAAAACGAGTTTGAGGTTAGTATAATATTTTTATGTTATTTAAACTTAAATATATTTAACTAATGAGTTTTTACGAAGAAATTTTGCCAAGTTTTTAAAGTCATTGTACCAAAATTATTACGCTAATTTTTAATCATGGATGTCAGAACCTGTTAATTGTGGGGTAAAATTTGGGGAAATTTTAAAGTTCTGTTTTTCAGTGGCCATACATAGGCAGTAGGCACTTCAGAAAAGTAAAATCATATTTAAACAATCAAAAATATGTACCTCATTACCTGTTAGGTTTTGTTAAAAAAAATTTATTTATTAGGAAAAATATATTCAGGTTACATTAAACTATGACTTTAGAATTAACTGAGTGATTATTTTTTATTACAACTCCTGAAGGAAAAAAGAAGTTTTTCAATTTTATTTAACCTGTATGAAGTTTTCATATTCTAATCAAAATTTGCCTACCTATTTCATAAGGTATAAGTGTTGTCCTCGATTCAAATGTTTATAGTAAAAACAGTTTAGTTTCTATACTTATAACCGCAGTACGATTTGACTCCTTTTTTTATATATATTACAATTTGATACACACAATCTGTTCAACATAGCACAATAAGTATATGTGATATGATAATAGTAACATGAGTATTTTTAATTAAAAAATCACCAATTGGTGACACTTGACTAAGAATTATCGATATCTAGAATCTAGAACTGAGTTGTTTTTTTTTATTTACTTATTATTTATAACAAGTCTCAACACCAGTTCTTTTTTAGATGACTCGAGATTTGACTCCTTTTATTATTTTTATAAGTGCTAATTATTTTGAATTTCAGGCAAAATTACAAGATAAGAAACGCAAACTAAGACACATCAAAAATATAGTGGAAAGTACAGAAAATATTCCTGGCCATTTTTCTAGACGTATTGTAAAAAGAACCCTGTCTGATGAAAGCTTAAATAAAATAGAGCCAGTCGTAAACAATAATAAACCCTCAGATTCAAAACAAAATGAGGTAACTAAACTATATTTAAAAGATAACTCATAGTTGACTTCACAGAGCATTAAAATTATTTAACATTTAGCCATCACAAGAAACACTAAGATACTTACGCTCAAGACGTTCTAAATCATGTGACCCTCATGAACGTTGGATTGAACACAAACCTCCAGTACCTACTCCTTTGCAAACTATCATGCAACCCAAATTGAAAAAGCGCAAATCTGTTACCAAGTTGACAGATGCAAAAACCGTATCAAACAATGGTGCATCTAAATATTGTTTATTGACACAAGGATCAGACGAACAAGGCATTCCAGAAGCTAAACTATATAAAGTACATTTTACCTGTTTTAATAATAAAATATGTCAATAAAACTAATATTAATTGTTTTGTAATTTGTTAGGCTGATATTATACAAACCATGGGTGGAGGTGCTCAGGTGGTGTTTAATGATGTTGAAACGTTGAAACAGGATTCACCACTGGGTGGATCTCCAGTGAAAAATCGTATCCAGGCATATAATAATGAATTAAAGGCTCATAGAGGCAGTCCTGATGAGATACAAGCAAAATGTTATGGAATTCAAGGAGGATTTACTCCAAGAAAATGATCTGACAAAATAAATCATCATCAATTATAAAGAAAAATATATTAATTTTATGGAGAATTGGCTAACTTATGTGATATCAATTATAAATTACTTTTTATTATTATATATATATAAATATAGATTGTACATAATATTACTTTAAGAATTTGGCAGTTTTATTTAACTTACATTTGTAAACAGAACAGAACAGAAAATTGATATAGCATAATTTGACACTATAAGGAATTAATTCCACACAAAATGCCATTTCAATAATAGTTTAAGTTCTACTTTGTACGTCAATGTCAGCATTATTTGTTTTTATACATTTAAATGAACCTATTTATTCATTATAAAATCAATTGGTTTGTTCATTTTTATTTTTGTACTGTTAGTTTTTTAGCATTATATAATTATTATTTATTAATAAGTTTTACCTCTAAAAATGTTGTAACATGATCATAAATATTTTTATAATATAATATCATACTTCATTTTATGTTTTAAACGAGTATTTAACAACTAAATTAGTATTGTTTTTATTGAATTTTTTTCCAAGTAAGTTTTTATTAACTTAAGAAAAATATTTTATTTTTCAAATCAATAACTTTATAACACATTAAGAGAGTGATGATGTAGGGAGAGCAATATATAGATACAACTTACAATAGTGGTTGATGTATCATTTTAATTTTCATACTGATATTAGGTGATTGTGACCTTATATTAATATTAAAAGAAAAAGCATTTTAAACACTATTTTCTGCATACGTATTTTAATCGCAAAAACAAATTTATTTTAACTAACATATATCGACAGAACAGATTTGTACAGTACACAATAATATTGTTTTAAATAGTATATAATATACAATTTTAACTTAACCTAGTCCTAAAGATTTGTAATCGTTTTTCGTATATTTTAGAACTATTATTAAATGAAAATGTATACCATATTAAAATAAGTTAAATTAAGTACAATAATAAAAAAAACAATATGATTCTATTAACAATATAAAGTTTTCTTCCATTATACACCATACAATTAATGATAAAAATTAAATGCTACTGTACTTTGAAACACATACATTTTATATAACAGATCATAGTTGTACAACTATGGTAACATCCGTGTAAAGGAAATAATTAACAACAGATATCATAAGCTAATAATAAAAATTAATTGTGAGGTCATTTTTCATAGAAAACGACAAGACTAGAATCACAGACGGGCAAGGAAAATCAAATAATATCTAAGGTATACACAGTAATTAATAATAGGTATATAATAATATAATATAGCTAATTTAATATTCTTAACTTAACTTTGTTTACTTGTAATGAAGTATATTTTTTTACGATTTTTAATGATAAGACGAGTTGTTTGGTCCCTTAGCATTAAAACATAATTAGATGAAATCATTTTTTTCTTTTTTTTTTGTATTTGCTTTTAATGTAATGGTTATTTTTTTTTTTTGAGCGCAAATGTATTATATTATTTTAATATTTTCTATGACAACCAAAGAAATAAAATGGGTTCACATTAGTATGTATTTATATTTTTTAAATACATAATTGTTAAGGGATCACCCTTGGTTAGTAAAATTACTATCCATAGACATAAGAATTAACAAGAAATAGGTATATATAATATATATACAGTTGTTGTATTGAATGAATGCCCAGGTCACAAAACACAAATTCAATTTTTAATCGGCATTTTTTTTTTTTTTTAATTCGGATTCCTTTACACACAGTTGTGACTTTAATTTTAGGAATAATTTTCCAAATTACTACCACCTTGTTTACAATTTCAAAAAAAAATACATCGATTAAAAACTGATACATATAAATATTATATGCAATCATATTTTTGCCACTTACTGGGATGATACATTAAAACTGTGTATATACAAAAATATATAAATTTTAGGATTCCAATCAGGTACAATATAGAAAAAGAAAAATATTTGTTATTAAATACTTTAGCTATTGATTAATACATTTTAAATATAAATCAGTGCTGGTATTATTGCATCATTCACAAGGGCTAAATATTCTTTTTTTGCGTGCAAAAATTTAAGTGAATAAAATTGATTTTCAAACAATGTGTGTACTGGGTAGCTGGCAAGAGTAATTGCAGATGGAACGAGCATCGCACTCATATTTAAATACATACTATAGACATAAATTTACAATACACTAACACATATGTCATTATTGAAAGAGATGAAGATACTAAAAACAGATGAAAAATATTAAATTCGCAAAGGCTTTAAAAAAAAAACCATATAATAATAAAAAAAACAATAGACATTAGTTAACGACAGTAAAGAAGACTTTGTACCACTAGCGACGAGTACAAAATAAAATATAATAAATCTATGCATTTAATTGAAGAGAAACACAGACTTTCTACTCAGTAGACAAGCAGAAGAAACACATTTATGCAACATACGAACACAATTAAGGTTGTATAATAAAAAGAATTAAAACAAATGAGAAGAAACAAAAATATTCAAGGACATGAAGTAGTTAGAAACTTAATTTTTCAGTCAAATCAATTTTAAACACAACATAAAGGATACGTTATTAATTATAAACAATAATAATGAAAAATGGTAATAATAATAATAATAGTAGCAATAATACTCAATCAAAATTTATGCAGCTCAAATTTGAGAAGAAAATTGTGATATATTTGAGCTTGATAAAATTTGAGTCGGCAGCTAATGAAATGTATACATATGAAACTTAATGAGATATTATCAAATTATTGAGTAACACTTATCCACGTTAAACAACAAAACTGTTGTTTAATTAGTATTGCACTTCAAATGACAAAAATGGCATTGGTTATAAAAAATCTCTTGCTATTTATGATCAAAGATAATGTTAACAGAAAATTTCTAAATTCCTCTGTAAAACTAATCCTATAATACAATTGGTATGAAGGCTCCCCCTTCCCTCTATAGATTGCAGCCGAGTTAAAATTAATTCTGAAAACTATATAAAGGAATCTTAGACATAATTACATTTAGTATGATCTAAATGAAATGTTTAGGAGGAGGAGGTGTTTTATATGGCGACTGATTAGGCGAATTATCGCCCAAATCCAATCTTAGCTCAACTTCGGGCCCAAGAATTGGGCATAAGTTTAACTGGTCCAAAGAAAGTGATACGGCTGCAACATCAGGCATGATTACTTGCTCTCCTCGACCATCAAAATCATCGTCTTCATACTATAAATTTGATTACCAAAAATAAGTAAAAAAAGAATTCAAAATTCATAATTACTTACTCTGACATTATTAGTGTATCGTAAAGATGATGCCATATCATTCACATTATATGGTCTATGTTGTTTTCTCAATTTCTGCTGAGCATACATGGATGGTAAGGTGCTAGTTCCTAAACCTTTTCGTTTTTCTTTTCTTGTGCGACTGCTTCGAGATCTTGTACTTTCTTTTGGTTTATCATCAGAACCTCCACCACAGTAGCATACAGAACTAGCAGCTTTCTAATTATAATAAATTTTACGTTAAAAAATGTTTAATTTCAAAACGTTATTAAAATATTGATAATACTTCTAAAAGATAAGCAACTGGGTCTGGTAAATTGAATTCTCGCACAACTCTTAATCTTATTTGATGATTGATTTCTTGTCGACTAGATAAAGGCAGTGATATTGCTCGTTGACAACCAGGGGCAGATCTTAGTTTCTGGTCACGTTTAACCATAGCATTCATGGTTGACACATCTGGTGCTAAATACAAATTCATGGTATTAGAAAAAACTCTACGATTTAAAATAAACTATTATTATTATACTTGGTATTGAAGCTGTTAAAACATCAAGAGATGAAAGACCATATGATGATGGAGTAGGTTTTTCTTCAATCATATACAATGTGTCAGGTATACCATCAGGCATATATCTTGTTCGTCGTACAAGCTCTTCATCCTCTCTTAACATTTGATCTTCAAATAATGACTAAACCAAACAAAAAATCCATTACAATTTTATTGGAAAATTATATTAATATAAGAAATCATCGAGAATAACATATTAATATAAATATCAGGTTATTTTAATCGCCATAACATTTGAATTAATTTACATTTTAAAAAGTCTCATATTCTCGATGTAACATAATTAAAATTTCAAAAACCAAACAAACAGGAACGCTTGCAGAGAAGCACCTCACTAGGTACAGAATACTTTTAGTATCAATATAAACCATTGGGAGGCCGAGCTTGATAGTCAGTACTAGAGTACAATAAATAACTTAATAAAATATTTATCTAATATTAAGTTTCTAAATAAGGCATAAGTTTGGAAATACATTATAAAATAATAGAGAAGGAATTTTATATTTTATTATTTATTTTAAAATTCTCAGGGCATCCCTGCAAAAAATAGTTTTCAGGTTACAATAGTTTTTATATATTTTAATTTAGTTAGAATTGCAAAAACAGGCTTATATCATGTAAAAATATAAAAATATCCATGTTTATTTACTTAAACATAATTTTAGACCAATCAAATTTTTAAATACTAATAAATAAATTACTATTCTTTATTATTTATAATAAATGTTTGTCACATTTTCTCATACAAATAGCTTTCATTATTGTGGTCTTTAAAGTAAATAATGAGCAATACCTAAAATTTACAATAAACAAAGCAAATCTTATGTCTAAGATTTACTTACTTTAATTTCATCATAGTATGGAATAAACAATCTAGGTCTCACATAAAGCCCAGATGGATGTCTAATCCAAGCATTGATTCTGGACATATGATGAGACAACATAGGTGAATCGTTACCAATCATATGGCTTGGCGGTGAACTCACTAAACCTCTTCTTATTGCTTGGGTCAAAGTCTCATGTTCTGTGGGAATAACATGATCCATACGCACCAAAGGTAAGAGTTCAGATAATATTTCACGAAGTTCTACATCACTTAAATCTCGTTTCTTCACACCTTTTCGGCTAACAGAATGTGTTGTTTGACTAACTAAATTTGGTTCTAAAATCAATAAAATGATTTATAAATCAATTATAAAGTTTTAACACTTGAAATTTAATACCTCTATCTTCCATGCGTCTAATCAATTCATGTTCACCCCATTTGAGAACCGCTTGTAAAACTTCAAGTTCACTTGATTGTAAGAAATTACTCTTTAAACAGTCTATTAGATGAGCTTTGTCAAGTTGGTACAAAACAGGACTATTAGCTACTTGAGAAAATTCTTCTCGTAAAAAATGCTTAGCTTGGCGATGAACCCATGCTGACCCATGAGGTAAACTCCCCCACCTATTAGTTATTTGTTATGTTATTACTTAATTAAATGTATAAGCCAACATCATAAAATTTAAATAAAATTACCTAAGCACTCCTGGAAGTGACTCTAGAGTAAGCCATTCTAAGATAAGATCCTCACAACCTTGGGATACTATTTCTAATTCTAGGAAACGACCAATCTGATACAATTCCATAGCTTCATCTAGAGGACTTGGCCTAACACGTCCTGTATTAGTTAGAGCTTCAACCTAAGGCAAAATATAATCATAAGTATTATAAGACAGTGTATAACATTGTATTATATTTACTTCACTTAAACTGCCAGCAGAAGAACCACACCCAGAACCTCTTAGTATAAGAGACAAATCAACTGTATCTAAATAAATTGCATGTAACAGTACTCGTGCGTATCGTTTTGGAATAACTGATTCATCTAGTACTATCCTAAAATATAATAAATAATTTACAATAAACAAATAATTATTGATAAATATAATAAATTGCTGTTCAAACCTTGTTGGAATGTGTAAAGCTCTTTCGGTATGTTCTTCACCAGATTTAGTCCTTCGTTGAATAAGATTCCTAAAAAATGGTGACCTAGCACTAAGAATAGATTTATGGCAAGGCAATTCCAGCTTAGGTTGAAAACCATATTCGGATCCAGTAGATTCTGGCCTTCGATCTGAATATCCTTCTGGAATAAACACAAGTGCAGCATCTGCATAGTCTCCGGTTTCCAACAGGTATCTTAAATCATTTTCTAACACATTTGGTGTACCAAGTTCATCACCAAGTCTCCTTAATAATGCAAGGTCTATATCTCCATCTCTTGGAGCTATATCGCCAGTGTATAAAAAACGTAATAATGCTGAAAACATTTCTATATCCACACCAGGCGTCCTCAAATCTAAACAAATACGCGCTCCATAACCAGGACAACCCAAGAGTAATTCACGAAAATATGGACATCTAGCTGACAGTATTGCTCTATGTACCGGAAAACAAACACCACGAAAAATGAGATCGACATCTGTACAATACTTATGGTCATATAAAGTAGATAAATCTTGTTTAAATGTAGCAGCTGGAGGTCTTGCTAGTTCTGCTTGCACAGACAAGTCTTTGAGGGCAGCCAATGCTTCATATTCTTCAAGTAAAGCAGTAACCTCAGCTGGTGACCAATCAGATATCAACTCTCTTATGATACGACCATGATTACACACCTTGGAATACCGACGACGCTTAATAAGCTTCTTTCGCAAAGTAGCAAAACCAGACATACGCATCTTACGTCTCTCCCTAAAAAAAATATAAGTAAATATAAGAGTAAGTAAGTACTAAGAACAAAAATACTATAAAAACAAATATGCTTACTTTATAATAACTCCTGGATAATTTTGAACCTCCACATTTGGATATTCATTTGAAGAAACCCCGGCACCCATTCTGTCGTCTGGCCAAATCCTTTTCGTCATCCCATCATATGACCAGACACAAGATAACAATGTGAAACATAAGTTCATCACATAGTTATTTTCTCTAAAATATACAAGTTAGTTAATAAAGAAATACAGTTCTGGTGAATATAAAATCTTATAAAATAATATTAATTGAAGAAAACTTTTGTGTTCCTTTTTATTTATTATCATATTCAGATCTTTTCACATTTACTAACTACACTAATTAACATTTTTAATAAGCATAACTTTTAAAGGTTAATATATAGTTGGTTAGATAACATATTCTAAGTTGTATATGAATTTAAAAAAACTATTCACTTTATATAATACTACCATTACTACCATTCAAAACAATGGACTAAGAAGGTAATTATTAAAATGCATGGCTATAATTTACTCAATTGTTTAAACTACCTATATAAAGTGTGTAATTAAAGTGTAACAATTCAAATAAAATAACAGTTAAATATATATATCTATATAAATTATAAATTAAGTTTCCTAATTCACTTTCAAATTGGGTCAAGTCAATAAGTTATTGTATACAAGGAATAAGTAGTAACAATAACATAAGGAAATCAAACAATAATTATATGGTGTATTATTTTAAATCAAAACATTGAATTAATATTACAAGTTCACAAGAAATGAAAGAAATATGTAGTCAAAAAGTATTTCTTGAGTAGGTTGTTTTGGGTGTCTAAAAAAATTAGCCACTTACATAAAATGGCCCTTTCTTGACCTGCATTCGTGGAATCATCCATATGAATAGTACTGTTTGATTACTTTTTAAAACTAAATCTTCAGTAGGAGTAACTTTTTAACTAAAATTTTAAATAAAAACTAAATTTGTTATAGAAATTTCTGAGATCTGAATACAAATTTTGCTGAGAATATTTTGTTCTATTGATAAAAAAAAAACATCAACACGCCTACAAAAATGGTTACAATATCTTTGGAAATTAATTTCCTAGTGAGAACATGGATACAATATTCTACAAAAATGAAAACATGTTAATTTTATAAAATAAATAATTTCACAATTTTAGTTGTGATTACAATTTACAATACAATCTCATTTTTACTACTGTTAAGTACTACTGAAATTTTATTTCCCAGTAACAGTTAATTATTGTATTTAGTTGAGTCAAGATCATTGCATAATTTGAATCATGGTTCATATTCACTTTGGAAATTTCAATCAAACTAAACATATTGATAACAAAAACATGTGATTAAACAAAACACGCTGATAATTAAAATGATAAGTTCCGTTTCCTAGATGCAGAAATGCAGAATTTTTGCGGTAGACGGTATTATAACTTTCGTAGTTTTAATGTTAAATTAATGATTACAATAAGTCAATAAATATTAAATACGATATATTTAGAACTTTAACATTATTCCCATATAGGTACTCAAATTACATTTTATTTTATTTTTATTGAAACCCGTCGACTATTAACTGTTGGGGTTATGAACAATGAACTGTGGTAGGGGTAAGGTTTAGGTACGGTAGGTTGTTAGTGTTGTTACGCCGTTACGGTTGTTACAGTAGGTAGCAAACACTGAAACTCGTGTATGTGAGATTGTGAGGCAAAGTTTTTTAACTACAATTACTATAATGACTACTATGAACCCGGGTGGTCACCCATCCGGGAACTAGTAGCTGTGGCCGTTACTTACTCCCAGTCGGGCCAGTCGGCAGTCGCATTCCGCGAATCGCGATCGGTTGCAGCTAACGCACCACACATTTTAATATTTTATATATTGAGTTGTACACATTTCTTTCAATCAAATAATAACAATTGTAAGTATTTTAACAGATTGAATAATATTATACATACGAGTATACATCAAATTAATAAAACTTATATTAAACTAATATTATGTATTGAAACATATACAGTTCAAAAAAAAAAAAACAAGTTCTTAGTTAAGTATTTTACTTAGGTATAGCTTTTAAAATTTAAATTATTAATTTGTCATTTAAATTATTCTTATTGGTTATGTAGTGTAACTTTTGTATTCCTACATATATATATTATAATTTTACAATAACAAATCAAATAATTATTTAATAGAATCTTGCTACTACAATGTATCTTATAAATTATTTATAAATTGCATAGGTAGTACATACTTAACATTATTTTACTTTGTTCAAGTTGAGAAACGTAGTCTACGGCGACAAGTTTTTTCAGGCTCCGATCAATTATCTATTTACCTGTCGTGCAGTATTGCCACGCCAGTATCATAAATTGTTATTTTTTAATATTTCAAAATTCTCATTAAAAAAATAAACTACTCTCTTAAGTTATTCAACAAATTATATAATATTATATGGATGAAATAATTGTATTAAGAGAATATTAGTGCATTTTTTTTTTGCTCCCTGGCCTATGCACAACAGTAATTTTTCACTCACAATAATTTTAAAATAGTTATGACTCACTTTAAAATTAATAAGCTATAAAAAGCCCTTGAGATGTCCTGTATAATAATTTTATAAGAGGTAATTTCACTCTTATTCTAGAAATTATTGTTAATAAATCAATAATTATTTCAAATATAAAACTTTTTATGTTGCATGTTGGCCTGAGAGAAAAAAATGTGACGGCATCTTCTTAATAATAAATACCTATCAACATCAAATAACCTAGATAACCCATGGTCAAATAGTTTAATATTTTAAATTACTTGATAATAGGTATATTGTGGTAACTAGTTAACCACATGGTTTGCATGGAATACGGAAACCTAGCTAAAAATAATACACAATTATTAATAACAAGAGATCCCATTTAAAGTTCTTTTAAAATATTTTCTTACAGCTTAAAATTTAAATATGATCAGTATAAAACATCATTTTTACGTTTTGAAGTATGTATTGTAAATTTATATATTATTAAAAGAGAAAAATGCTGTCCACTAATGATAGTTGAATAATTCTTGTATACAAATTGGACAACATTTATGGACATCTTTCAATCAACAAAATTGGTACATTACTATAATATTATATTATCTTTGTCCATCTATAGTACTAATTAGTATTAAATTATACCTTTAGTTTTTTTAAATATATCTCGATAAAAATGCATGGGATAAAAAACTAAATTACATTAATTATTTTTATAAATGTTTAGTATGCTTATGAATTATTATAATTACACAAAAATGTAAAAATGTAATCAAACTACCTTAATTTATATTATTATGTTTAAAAATTTGTCAAGTATTCTTAAAAATACTATGTAAACATGGTATTATCTACCTACCTGTTGTGAAATTTTGCATATTACAAAGCATAAATAAATTTAATTCCAATTATCTAATTTATTATTACCGAAGGTAATTAAATTTATGTTTTGGTTTGAGTTGTTGTCATGGTTACTTTACGTAAAGGTAACCTATTGGCTATTAGTGTACTAAATGAATGACGAATGTCTATAAAAAAGTAAATATTTTTTTACTACTTAATTGTTTAATTCACTTCCATAACATAAATTTTAAATTATTCATTGTTTATTTTAAATTTTTGATTTCATCATATTTCTGTTTAAATTAATTATATTACAGTACAATAAAATGTTAGGTTTATTTAGATGGGTCACTAAGGCAACAGATATAATAAATCATTGAATTAGGACATTAATTCTGAGCATAATTTGGATTATTATTGTGTTTTTACTGTACATTAAAATACTAGTCAATATTTTAATTACAGTTTTTTTTTTTATTATTCAAATTATAATTTTTATTTAAATCATATATAGTGGAATCCGCTTAATGGGGATAATACTACCACATACATATTCCATGAACATAAGAGTCAACTAGCCTATGTCCATAAATAACTAATAATACTACTATTAGTAATTAAGTTTTTTAATAAAAAAATATAAATACAATTATTTTGTGTGTATAATATATTATATTGTACACTTTAATAATTTTTCGGTAAATCGTGATAGTCGAATAATTGGAACAAACAAACAAGTCACTGCTCAATGTGTCCCAATAAGCTAATTCTACTGTATTTAGATGTTTAGATTTATCTTACCAATTAATTGCATATTGAACTACAGACATTACATTATCATACAATAATTATTTCTTATGAAATAATGAGGATATCATTATATTTAACTTATATTAAATAAAATATCAAAAATAATATTTTTTTTAAAATCAGTCATGTATCAAAATGCATTTTGAAACTGAGAAATTAGCAGCCTTACAGAGTGAACTTCCCTTACTTATTTTAGTCTTTATTGTCATTGTGAAAATGTTAATAACACAAAATATTACTTACATCCCTTAATTTATGCTCACAACAGTTATAAACCAATAATAATGATTTCTTATAAAACAACAGACTTTAAATATTTATGAAAAAAATATAATTTTTTCAAATATTAATTATATATGTATGTACTATACTACTATATTTAATTTATAAATCATGTGCTACCGATAATAATTACCTTATGATCCTAAAATTGAATATAAAACAATTTATTTGGAGTTTCTAAGTGAACTTATTTTGATGTTTTGGATTGTTTTCTATACATAAATTAAACATTAATTATTGTTTACTTTTTCAGTTGGTACAATGTTAACTCCAAATTTTGAATTGGATCAAACTGATGATTATTTAATCATAAAAATCAAAGCTAGATTTGCTAATGTCAACGAAACAGAAGTTGATGTTAATGGTACTCAAGTCACATTTCATTCCTCACCATATTACTTATGTCTTAATCTACCTGGTGAAGTAGAAGAAACTGATTCTTCATCTGGGTCTTATGACTGGGATTCATATGTCTTTACTTTTAAATTAAATAAAGTTAATCCAGGAGAGCATTTCCCAGATTTAAATCTCATAAACAAATTTTTAGCACCAAGAAAAAATTCTCGAACAATTAATCCGTCTATCGAAGTTCTCAATGAAAATTATGAAGATGATGATGACAGCGCTATAGATTGTAACTTTTTACAAAATCCTGTATCTGATGAAAACATTAATTGTATGAAATATGGATTTGCCAATCAAACTCAAAATGGATTCAATAATTTTTCTGATGAATTTTTTGAGATTATTGAAATCAAAGATCCCGATAATTTAAATCTTGGAAAAAGAAGATCATTGCAAATTGCATCAGAAATATCAGAATTTTCTGATGATCATTATTTGGCAGATTTGATGACGGAACCTGATGAACTTAAAGATATCTTAAACTTTAAACCATTTTGGTATGATGCAACATTTACCTTAAATGATTCTCATACTGATATTTTAAAATCATTTGGTAATAAAGAATACTTATTAAGCAACGATGATAAAAAATCAGCCTTACTCTCATTGGTAGATATCATGTATGCATATTGTTATTGTATTCGAACAAACTTTGGTGAAGAAAATTCTGAATCCCCTTGGATAATCAACAAAATCTCATCTACACTTTCTTGGTTTCGTAGTTTTGAAACGTTTGATGAGGCTATACAATCGTGTATCAGACGAAGTTTGTGTTATCCTTTGTACAGACATTGGGATTTAAGCATTTTAGTGCTTTCTGATGTTCGTAAAGTATTTGAAAATGGATGTGTTTGTTTACTTACATGTTTGTTGGATATATACAAGTTATTTAACTTGAGTGAACCCAGATATGTATTGAACCAACTGTACATTAAAGACTATTGTATATGGATTCAGCAATTGAAGAGTACACATTTTGATACCATAGTTAAACTTATTGATGAAAATAAAGTCAATAAAGGACTTTTACAATTAGATTTAGAAGAATTGGAAGTGGCCGCAATGAGTGTAGAGGAAGATCTAGAACTTTTAAAATTGGAACTTGCCCAAAACGATAACAGCAATAGTATTGAGTCTAAACTGGAAAAGTTACATATTTCAAGCTCAGAAAGTAGTTTAGATTCTGATGACGACGAAGAAGAATCTTCAGAATAAAATTTTTATATTTATATAATTTTATGCCATGTATTATTATACTGATGTATACAATTAATAATTTCATTAATTTGTTCTGTAATATATTTATTTATTATTTACCCTACATTTTTAGTCAAATATTTATTTGTAAGAATTCTAAATTCAATCCATAAGTCATGATTACATATTATTACAATGCCTGTTATGAGTACATTATACTATATTTTTAAGGCTTTTTCTTGTTTTATAGCATTTAAATCTGTTTTCTAGTGAAGTATTAATGTCATATGACTTAATGAGTTATAGGTTTATCGTAAATTATATACAATATACATATTATTTCATACTATTATCTGATGCCAATGAATTTAGTTCCTACTGTTCCTAGAAGTTACTTCTTAATAACGTAATATGTCATCTAGATGACACGAGAACATTTTAGTAACACTAATAAGTCTCAGATGAGGAACTATAGTATATTAGTTTAGTATCTATAGCCGTGTCTACATTTCTACAAGACCTCCATGGCGCCATCACCAACTTGGCTTTTTTTGGAATTTGCTGTTATTACTAGTTAGCTATCTAGTTTATTATTTTATATAATATATATCTAATGTAGATAAGCTTACAGCTACATAAATATGTAATGATGAGATAATAGACCAATTATAAACCAATTAGTAAAAAAAAATTGTAATATAGATGATCTTTAAAACACTTTAAAATTTTAATTAATGTTAATTTTATATTTACAATGTTTTTCTAATCAGAGACTTAACATAAGAAATCCCTATTCGGCAACTTAGTTCAAATGATATGCTCACGTATCTTTAACATTTTTTAGTGTGTTGAAATAATTTTAATTTTAGCTTTTAAACTAAAATGTACAATACATCGATTTATTTGAATATTATGTTGGTGAATTTAAAAATAATAAAAGTATTATATAAACAAGATAATGAATGCACAAAAGCAAAATGAAGGGTGTTTAAAAGTTTTTGAATTTCGTGTTCAAATAGAGGGCGAGACGCCCCCCCCCCTGGTAAGGGTTTTTAATATATCAAAGCCTCTTCAATCATACAAATTCATGTAAACATTATATATATACTAGAGAATAGAATAATAAAATTGCAATATTTTGAATATTATAGGAGGGCTAGTGTGACGAAAGTACATAATCTATCTTTTATAATTCTATATGTACATATAAAAGACCACTCCTATCCTATTCACTCTTCACTCATCAACATCCAGACCAATCTGCTGGGTCTAGATTTGAAATTTTATACAAAGGTTCCTTAAGCAATGTTGGGGCGTGATAATTTTCAAATTCAACCTCTAAGGGTAAAAGGGGTAAAAATGAAAAAATAACCTAGCCGAAACCGTTGAAGCTATGAGTAAGGAATTCAGACAGTAGTTTTGTTTTATAGTGTAGTCAGTGTAGACACCCACTAAAAATAGATTTTTCAAAATTCAACCCCCTACCTTAGTTAAAAAGGGTTAAAAATTTAAAAAAATCACTGAACCACTGAAGATATGAGTATAGAATTGTGTCAGTAAGTTCATTTTATAATGTGAAAATCTCCTAAAACAGGATTTTTCAAAATTTGACCTCTATAGGGGTTAAAAGGGTTAGATAGTATAAAAAAGAAATATTGTCCATTTGATCGGTTTAATCTCTGAAATTATTGAACTGATTTTACAATTTTTTACGATCAGAAAGCTACACAATCCCATGAATCTATAGGCTATATATTATATCTTGATAAGTTGCCCTTAATTTTTTTATTGACAATTTAAGATGTTTTATAGAAATAATAATAATATTAGAATTATTAGATATATTTTTGTGTATTATATGGATTTAGTATGAAAGAATAAGAAATTAACAATTTGTTATTATTTATAATAAAGAACTTAAACTATTAAATTATATTTAACTATTTTATGTTTCAATATAAAAAGCACTTTGAATAAAATATAATTATACATACTCTAGATTGTTAAGTGTTAACCTTATTAGTAGGTAGGTACACAAAAAAAGTTGTTTGTAAACTGTTTACGAGTATGTATACAGTATACATATAATATAATAGCTATATTGCATAAAACGACTACTTGCCATAAAATCAAGTATTTTGTTTCATTGAAACTATCGTATGAAAACTAACCATCAATGGACAATGATTCAAAAATAAATCGTAAAATATAGGTCATTGAATGTGATATATTATAAAATAATTATTAATTTTAATATGATGATCTATTATAATAGTATTTACTTCGAAATTAATTAAGAACTTGATAAACTATAATTATGTCTAAACTATAGACTTAATTAATTATATTAAATTAATGGTTTTTTTATTCAATGTACCTATAGTTAAAAAATATGCACTACAGGGGCGTCATGCCGTCATTTCACATTTTTTCATGTGATGCAAAACCAATATTGAAAATCTAAAGTAATATTAAAGTTGCGAGCTTTGCTCGCATGATAGTGTACTATTTTTTTATTTGTATCACAGATTATATAATATTATAAATTATAATAATCTGGTTGAATTATACATGTGAACAATATAATATTTTTTATACGTAGTGGTACAATTGGTGCTCCACAAAATATTGTGATAAATCAAAAAAAAAAACCAAAATTATTGTTATTTGTTTTATACTCTATGGTTCTATGAAAGGATCTACACAAAAGTGTGTTAAAAAAAAATTTATGGGATGCATTTGCACGGCCTTACATCCCGCAAATGACGCCACAAATACACACAAATATTATTGATAGAAAAGAAAAGAATATTATTATTATATGCTTTCATGGCATTTTGAATTGCACCAAATGCAACATTGGATGATTTCTATATGACTATACTTACACAATTACATATATTGGCTTTGGTTATTATTTTTAATAGTATCACATGTTTCTTTACGAGAACACTTTTTATAACCTTGTTGTTAGACCTGCAGTAGGCAGATACCACTTATTCTATTTGACATCAGGCTCGAAATTTATCCCAATGAATGAAAAAAGCCTCATCCAGAGATATTATAAAGACAATTGAAAAATACTAAACTGGTTTCTGGATAAATGGGTATTGTGATTGTAGCAAAGTATCAGATTTATTAGTATATATAATTATAATTGTTCATCCTCATTTCACAATTGACACGACAGCATATATTATGTGTCTCGGGTTCGTTCGAATTCTGTCTCATCTGCAGGTTGAGATGTAGAATCACAATCACGCTGTCTACAATGTTCACTGCTGGTAAACTTATGGTTTAGATTAAAACTCATTATTATTTGATAATCATGCATTCGTGTTTCGATGATGATATGTGCAAAGAATCAAATACGTATAACGGAAACTGCAAAAACTAAAAAATTTGACAATTTGAAAATTTATTTATAGAACAAAAAGTGCAAACATATTTTGAGTTTGTAAAATTATATTATACCAATAAATTATATCCAGCTTAACCGCAAAACGTTGTTCTAGAAATCGTTGGCAACGTACACAATATCTCCCCAGTGACAAAAGTTACTATTATATAACAACATTACCTGTTTCTTAAAAACTCTTCTTTGCAAATACATTATACAACACAGAAAATTACTAACATTATATAAACTCATTAATAAACTTGGAAAACTCGCTTTGGAAAGCCATAAAAAAAAATCCTTAACCAAAAATACACAATTCCTCCCTTTAGATATTCCGATAGAACTTTGCCGAGACGAACGTGGAAAAGCAAACCTATTTGCCCAGCAGTGACTTAGCCAGGAATTTGGTATAGGAGGGGGGTGTCATAAATAAAAAAGCGGGTAAGTCGTGTTTGTCGCTCTGCTGTACAGTAGGTTACAATGGTTACTGTAATGGATAAAATTAAATTTGAATCCAATGATATTATATCATTGTATACGAAAAACGATTTTGAGCGGAGACAGTTTATCAGTCTAGGATATATTGTAGATTATTAAACATTTTCAAATCTTTGATTTTAAAAGAAAATTTTTTTATGAATTTCTAGCTTAAAATAATTTGCGAATTTTCGTGATTTTCGTGATTTTTACGTATGTTGTCAAAATTCAAACTTTGAATGTTTGTAAAAAAAAATTGAGACTGTATGTTCCTTTTATTTTTCAACTGCTATTGTAATAATAGGAGCCTTGAGCCTTGTATTTAACTTTCAAGCTTTTCTACCCAACAAATACATTTTTATCGATATTATTTTTTAAAAAAACTACTAATGATCGAAAATTGCATATGCCTGTAAATAGTTCAACTTAAGTCGACATTTTTTGAAAATTGCATGGTGGATAGAATATACTATATAAACATTTGATAAAAACGTCATGTATCTATGGCCACTTGTTTTAAAGTTACATCAAAAACCAAAATCGATTTTGTCAAAAACTGATTGTGCGTAAAATTTCACGTTTTCCCCTTAATTTTTAGTTTGTTTATTGTTTATCCCGATTGTTTAGAAAAATATTGAGAATTTTTTAGACTCTCTATCAGTCTATTATCCTCCTTCTCAAAAATGTTTGAAAAAATCTTATTAAAAAGAATCGTCCCAATTATCACGGATAAAAAATAATTTCAAATACCCAGTTTGGCTTTATAGGACAAACCACTCAGCCCTTCACCAAGTGCACAGGATGGTTGATAACAATGCCTCTTCTCTAGAAAAAAAAAACCATTTCCAGTCTTATTCCTTGACATAGCCCAGGCGTTTGATCGCGTTTGGCATAAAGGAATTCTTTACAAGATTAGATGGCTTCCTGCTCCAATACACCTGACTCTTAACTCATTCTTATCATTCCAAACAAAAAACTAAAATTTACTTTCCTGAAAATTGGTTTCATATCAATATTAATGTTTTTTTCCCTGGTTTATAAAACTTTTGAGCCTCCGCATCCCTAAACAAGTACCAACTATATCCAATCAACTTGGCACAGTAGCGATAGAAATCACCCTCAAAGATGAAAATTAAAGTATTGTTACGTCTCTTAAGGTGATGGCGAACGAAACATTTTTTTCTTTAAATCATAAGTATATTATTTTAAAACTAATATATATATATATATATACCTAAATATTCATCACTCTGCTAAAAATCAAAAAAAAAAAATTGTTTAAAAATTATATTTTTAACCTAGCCTATCCTAAACTTTAATCCTGGATATGTTTCTAATTTAAAGTAGGTATACTGGACATTTGGCTTTTTTTTATTGAGGATTTAAAAATATGCTCGAACCCTGTTAAAAAGCTCACTTGTTCTAATTTCCACTTTAAAGTTTGGCCTTCTAGACGTTTTAAAAAGTTCAACTCGAAATTCCTATAAAAATATTTTGTTATATAACCTATTCGATATAATATGAAATATAACTTTTATCAAAATATTGATTTATGAATGAATTTACGAATGATTTCAATAGTTATATGTAAAAAAAATATTTTCAAAAACATAGGTATTACTACTTTTACTGTTAAATTAGTCACTCTGTATATATGTATGTATACAATAGAATCTAAGCCATATCCGTATTTAGTTCGAATTGATATCCTATAAGGCTATAACATTATAAAACTTTTACAATAATATACTAATATATAATATATATTACACGGTTATACCTATGTGCATAGTCAATGCCGTTCATCGTATTAACGTCCGCGTTATAGTTACTTATTATAGGCTTTATAGCAGTGGCATCAGCTGAGTATAAAATTACTGCTGTAAATACTAAATCATAATCTATATTGACATTTTCACTTCAATTAAATCCTGTTATAGTTTGTAATGTGAATATACTCGTATTTACGTTAACGTATTATATGTATAGTTGTATGAGTGTATATGACCCGTGAAAAATAAAACATCTATATTCTATATATAATATTTATACATAAGGTATAAACCTTATGTATAATTTATGATAAGTTTGAACCTATATGATATATTTATATATTGATAAAATTATATAAAAATCAATGAGAATATTTTCTAAATTTGTCTGCTAAGAAATTTTTTATTCTACAAATTAAAGGCATTCTATGTATATGAACAATATTACAAAGTCGAAGTCAAAGACTAAAATGAAACATATTATAATTCAGTGCTTTACACATAAATACATATAATATTTAATACATAGCCACATTAATACATTTATAATTTATTGATTGTAACTTATTATGCCCATTTTTGGTTCGAAAATTAAAGACGCCATAAGCCAGAACACCAAGGACACTGAAAATATTAAACATTTATTTAGAATTGACTTTATAAATTTCTTAGTGTGATTTGAAGTGTGAAAAATATGTTTAAAACAACATATGATTAATCGCTGATTATTAATTATGAATGTAAGTATTACCTATATAATAATGTTCCTTGGTATACCTAATTTCTATTATTTTAGATTTTTAGATAATATGCTAATGAAATATTTTAAACAGTATACTAATAATTAATACTACAATAGGATTCCTTTTACAAGGCCACGAAACTTAATCCGAATTCATTTTTTAAATATTTAAATATTTTTTTTAAACTTATATGAAAAAAACGAGTCGTCGGTCGTCACTCTCATTTCACATTTTTCAACAAGTAGATATTCAATACATAATTCGAATTTCGAATACAACTATACTATCTGTATACCTATGGATTGAACGTAGATTCGTATACTTATTATTGCCAGTATAATTAATTTCTCGTAGGTACGTATACGTATAAGTCGTCAAACTTAAAGATTAAAGCACGGAGGTCGTCCACTGAAAAATTCTTTCATTTTTACAAAAATAAAATGTTATGTGTAATAAAACCCACAGTGAAACACTATAAATAAATAAAAATTAAAAAGTGCCTCGAATGACACCAAATAATACTTTGCATAATGTGTCATGATAGCTTATGCGTACCTAAAAAACGTTTATTCAAACGCTGCGTAAATAAAAACCTTGCCTAATCCGTTTTTACATGCGAGTATTGTGTATATGTGTTATAGGTAAGTACTATAGGTACCTAATACAGGGTGATTATTATAAAAGTAAACAATACAAACACTAATATTCTTGAAAATGCAAAGGTAGCGTTTTAGAAATATCTTTTATTTAAGATAATTAGAAGTTATGACAATACAAAATTTTTTATCTTTATGAGCATGTACATATATAGTGATTATGTGACACCTGCAACATGTCTGTCCACTATAGGTACTCAGCGCTCCTCATTTCCTCAACACTTTAAATAGTTACCAACTTATAACTTATTAATTGCTAATTTAAAATTCGATTTGTACACATTGAAGCTCTTGGAAAAATATAAATATTCTACTTTTGAATACCTATTAATTAAAATATTCGTTAAAAAAGTAAGAAACTTAAAATATTAAAATGATAAAAATATTGATTTGTAATGAGTAATGACTATTCAAATTATATAAAATAAAATAGTTCCAGAACCTTTCACGCTATATAATATAATATATATATGAGTATGTATCATACTAACTATCGTCAGCAAAACCTACTGCATTATAGTTATATAATTTTCTGCGGTAGCGTACATCCTATATACCAATATAATAAAGTATAATAAAATATCAGTAGCTACCGATTACATTAGGTGTTAATAACGTATATATAGGTATTCATTCGTAATTCTTATAGCCTTATAGGTACGCACTTTTCATTATTTCTACTTTGCTGTGTACAGACGGATATAAATAATATATTAGGTATAATGTAATATTTATACTTCAGTATGCCGAATACATTATGTCTATATAGTTACAATGCTGCTTGTGTACACAATATATCGCAGCCAAGTAGGTATATACGACTATTACGACTAGACGACACACGCGACAGTCGAGTTTAATTTATAATAAAACACTGTGAATGAAATAATTAATAACCACATAACAAATATTATATTATTATGTATAATAATACCAATGATTTATTATAATCCCTACATTATTGTGTATTATCTTTAGATGCGGAGGTTTCTCGTGAAATAGCATCGTGCTATCGTTGCTGAAAAGAGGGCGTCGAGACCACAGAGGCACAGAATGTAAAATATTAGGTATATGCTTTTTGTGTGGTGAAACGGTTAGACGGCGGGACTCATCACTCACCAGTGGGAGTGGATTTTATATGATGGACACGAGCACATATAGGTAATATAAACAGACAGACATTCATAGTTGGTATTATATTTATATATTATGTTTAAATTCAAATATATATAGGTATCCTATCTAAGTAACCCTTAGTGGTATCTTAAATAATGGAAAATTATGGACGATGGAAAATCGTCCTTCTTGATCGGGATTCGAGAAAAACAAATATTAAACCTGCAAGAGTGTAATATAATTTGTGTTTTAGTTCGAAAAAACGTAGGTAGGTACCTACTACCTATATGAATATAATACCTATAATAATGCCAACAGGATAAAATATCGTCGTCACGGATGATGACGAAGTAGATAATCTGTAGAAACCGAGATCTATTGATCTATATAAATTATTCAAATAATCAAAGGTCTTGCTAGAACCTATACACAGTACACACATATGTATATATGTATGTATGATAATATGTTAATTTCAAATATGCAATAAGTACTATTTAATATTTATATCAACCGTGGTGGCGTGGGGCGATCTAATAATCAAAGGCGACGCGTTTCAATGTAATCGTAATAGTCAAATTCAACAATAACGATTAATCCTCGCACGTACGCCAGTTATATAGGTATATGATAAATTGATAAGTAATAATGCGAGGATACGACAATGAGATCGCAATTTTATCGCATTGTAGAACTGTAGAAGGCGAAGGCGTCATATTATATCGTTATATTCGAAGAAACATATAATTTTATTACCGTTTACCAGACACTGCGTGTTCATAAAAATTACATAATTACCTATATATATATATAGCTATATAATATGTTTATATACGATATAAATTTATTTATATTCATAGATATAGATTGATAATTTTACGATTATTTAAAAAAATAATAAGTTAAAATTTACAATACAAGTGAAATGGGTTGTCCCTAAATTCTAAAAGTATAAAGCTTGTGTAGGAGACAATAATTACTCACCTTAATTATAGTTAAATAACTAGTTAATACATAATTCCTTGTTTAGATGGTAAAATAAATATCAAAAATATATACAATAAATTTAAGATAAACTAAAAATGACAAGTTGATAGAAAATAATAATAAAGATTCAACAAATTGTAATTTTAAAATAAAAAAAAGAGAAAAAAAGAGAAAAAAAGAAAGGGCTATAATAAGCCTACAATTTATTATAATATACAAATACAAATATACAATATTGATGATAGACATTTAAAATGTGTAGATTCTTATTGCAATATATAAATTACAATTTTAAAAACTATTCAAATTAATAGATTACAGAAATTTGAATGCAATATAGGACCTTTTTTTACTAAATTCACTTTTATTATACAAATTATGTATATTATCTATTGTATATTTCATCATATATAACTGATATCAGATACGTAATATGTATGACATGAAGTAAATAATAAATAATAATACAATACACAAACTCAAACACTATTAAACATATATTATTATTATGAGTATTATAATATATTTATATAGCATAACATTTGTATTACATTTTAAAAAGACGTCAGCTGACAGCTAGTGCATATGATTTTTCCCAGTGTTAAAATTTAACCATGTTGGCATACCAATACGCTAGTGCAGACAAATTGAAATATCGTAAAAAACAACTCACAGTCATTATGTTCCGAACTTTAACTTTAATAACACCTAGATAAAGATTATTGCAAAAGATTAAATTCAGTTTAATTCTAATTTTTTATGTTAAAACCGGGTCAGAGAAAGAGAGAGAGAGAGAAAACAAGTCACCGATATCGCATAAACAAGAGTACAATTACTAACTGTACAAGACGTATGAAGACTGCAGCCAAATTCCAATAGGTAATAACTATAATAAACATAATATATTATTATTAATAATAACAATATTGAATTATGGTTATGGTCGAATCCCGTGCGGGCGGCTGCTGCGCGATGTGTCGCCACTCGCCGCCGCCGTAGTCATCGTCATCGTCGTCGTCGTCGTCGGTAACGTTCGGCTGACGACGAACGTACTACAACCATACAGAACAGTCCGGTTTGCTTTGCACTCGACAACCCGCCGCTGACGCCCGTCACCCAATCAGTCGTTATTTTAGACCAGTCTTGTTCGAACGTTACCCGTCGCATCTCCGATCGTACCCTTCAGAACAATATTATTATACTATTGAAAACCGCCGATCACGGGCGTGCATAATAAACAATAACTGAAACACTCGTCGTAGACGTTCGTTTCGCCCTATTCCATTTCGATATTCTGTATATTCTCAGCCGAAAATGGCAAACAACAGAGCCACCAAGTCTGGTTTCGCCGCCGAAGCACAACGCAAAGTGAGTAACCACTTACCACCAACTCATTATTTTGGTATACACATTTACTAATTATTACTGTCGGCAGTGCACTTGCACTTGTCGGTAGTATGTGAATAATTATAATATTTTACTACGATTTACACTCTGCGTGAAGCAGAACACACTATGCATGCAATTAATTTCATGTCGACGGTGCATGGCGAGTTTAATCACGATATTGAGTAGTGTCGACCTTAAATACAGCGTAACTGCGTAAGGAATAATGTGCAGCTGCTATATTAATGTATTATTATATTGGTATCTACGTTAATTTTAGGTAATCTCTATACATCTAGTACACCTGTTCGATTCCGACAAGTGCCGTCCATTACTATTACACGTAAATGTAATAATATTATTGCCTATATCGTGTTTGATGGTAATACTTATTAACCGTACTGTAACGTATGTAACCACCATTTGAATAGTTTTAAGTGGAGTACTGTAACATTCGAGTTAGCTCCATTTATGATTTTCGTGTAAAATATATTCGCACACACGTATTCCGTTCAGCTTATTTATATTGATTAGAAAAACATTTATAAGTACACGTTTAATGGCAATCCAAAAGCGTCGTGCAGAGTACGGCTACCCAGATACCCCATAGTATTGGTTTTGCGTTTTAGACAATTTTATTGCGTTGGACAATTCGATTTTATGTAGATACATATTGCATTACTGAATTTTATTATCCTCTCTGCAGCCCTAGTGCAGTACAATACAGATCATTTATACAATGTAGAAATGAATACAGGACATCGTGTCTCACCGGAACCCCGCGGCTAAAGGGCAATTTAACGTTATTTTGCCAATAAAATCTATTATTGTAAATCGCAACCAAGGTTGGTAGATAGTCAAGTTTTATTTCAACAGTGCAACAAAAGAACGCGCAATGGTATGACGAATTTTTTGTTTTTCAACCAATACCGAATTTCAAGGTTCCAAATTTATCAGTACGATGTAGATGGATATTAAATATTATAATAATATATACCTAGCCATAGAGGCATCCACGGGCCACGGCAAATAATTTGATAACAAATAATAATATAGATAGGCCATGGTGGCAGGTCTCTACAACGTCTCTATCTTTCCTCCTCTCCGGTGCCTGTGGGTTGTGCAGGAATAAAATACATGTTATATAGGTCAAACACACCTAGAACTCGAAGTCCACGCTCGTTCTGGGCAAATGCAATTAATTAAATTTGTTTACATGCTGTGGGTAAAGTGGCTTGCGTATCCACTATATTTTATTAATATTTTGTAAGCCGTTGCATGTTATTAATTGAACACGATGACGAAAAAAAGAGTATTCCACGCATAATATAGTGTAAGATAGAGAATATATGTATATACATAAACACTATATAATATCTATATCAAATTCAATAAATATATAAACATATAATATGATATACTTATATAGTAATGTTTTTACATTACGCATTGTTTGTCGTTAACTCGTAACCCGTAAACATTGCGGTAACCCGATAACCGAACTGAATTATTTTCTCATCTTTTATTACTTCTTTAGTTTTAGTATTTTTAATATTATGAAAATAGAATTTTGTATTCTCGTTTTTCGGTTGATTCTAAATTTTAATTATATTATTTCTATATAATAGGTATTTAACACATACAACTATCTATCATATAACTATCACATACTACCTATTACCTAACCTATATAATATATTAAAACAATTAAAAAATTACGTGATTTCAATATACTTACATAAATATTACCTAATAACTAATCAGTAAATTTGGTACGGACTATATGTTGTGGTATGGTGACGAATAAAAATTAGATGGAACTAAAATTCCTGAGCGTTGATTCATAATAGTTGTCGAATAAGTTAATCGATTCTACTCGCTCACCACGTGCTACACGTATTTTGTATTGTGATTTTGTATATTTTACAACTAGTGAAATCGGATGAAAAACCTGTGTTCGCAAAACTAACATAAAATGCAAAATATTTTTCAGCGAAGCTTTAAATCGCGAGACTACACATATGATTATATTATATATATATTATATTATACACAACTGATATAGGTACTAGCATATTACGATTCCAAAACTATTGGCCGCGGCATTCGTTATAACTTATAACTTATTATTATTATAACACTTATAAATTACCAGTCGTTATATTACACACGTACATCATATATTATTATATTATTATTCATTCGCGTTGAATTCCGACAATATCCCAAAAATACGAATTAGTAATATTATGTTATATAAATACGATTGTTTTTAAACGTTTATCCAATATTTATTATATATTTGTGTATCGATATTCCATACAATATTGTATAGAATTATATTGGTAGACGGTACCTTCTAATAGACGACTGGCATACCTCGATAGTCGCCGATAAAATGTCGGTTAAATGACGTCTTTTCAGATAATTCCACTGCACCTACACTCATATTATTATTATGCTTGAAGTGGAGACCGAACCGGTTTTTCCTTCCAACACAAAGATAACGCGTCTTTTTCGAATAACTCCCATACATACCAAAGTTAAAAAGTCATTGCGTAGGCGTAATTTACATCTCTACATATTTACTCCGTCGGCTGTCTCACGTCTTTCGTTATGGTTGTACTTGTACCTAATTAGTCTTTACATGATAAATGTAATAGACATTTAAATAAATAATTATATATGAAATATTATGATCCAGGTTTTTGGCTCGCTCGATGAAGTATAAGACTTCAATATAAGTATTGTAAATTGTAATCGAGTAGGAAAATTTTCGTTAACACTAAAAATTTTATTCGATTTATAAACATGACGCATGCGTACGTCGTCATACCATTTAACATTCCATGCAAAAAATATTTTTATGAAATATTTTTTTTTTTAGATATACCTGTCAACAATAAACTTATACAATACAAATTATTACATCTGGAATAACCAAAATGCGTAACCATAATTATAATCATAAAATATATTATGTAAACAATTTTCGGAATAATGTACTCGTATACAGGCGTATAGCGTATGAATTACTTTTCTTTAAATTTATTGTAGCGGTAGTTTTAAGATTTTTACAATGTTTCGGAATGGTGTAGGTAAATTAAAATAACTATTATAATTTATTATATTAAATTTAATATTTGAATATTTACCAACAAATATTTTAGCTCAAGCATGCTACATGAGTTATTGTCTAGTTTGAGACTATAAACTGATATGTAGTGTCAGATGGATATAAACTAATTAACTTATCTTTGATTCACATAACATCTTCGTCATAATCTCATGAACAAGCACCTGAAATAAAGATTTTATTCTAATATTTTTATTCTAATATAATATGTGACAGTTATAACATCTGGTGCCTAAGGTAATTATGTTGACGAGTCTTGTAATTAGGAGATAATTTTTATGAATATATATATAATATAATAAACTAATGGATATAGGTAGTTCTTTTTGCAATTCCTTATTTAGATAAATATTGTTAAATTATAGTAATAACCAATTATATGTGATGAAGGGTTTATTTTTGACGAAATCCTTGATTTCAATACATGGATTATAGTACGAACAGATGGCCTCCTGTATCAATTGATGATTCATCTTTGTGTTTCTTCTATATATGGCCGTGTCGCTTTTTCAAATAAGATACCGTATATGGCCAATGTGGGTCAATTAGTTGTCTGTTTGTGTTGTCATCTCGCTATCACATGATGTATATTATAATATAGGTCAATGGGTTTTTGAAAACTAAATGCCTGGAATTGTGTGGTGGCTGATTAGAATATTAAACTGTGTTTACTAGAGTTTTTACTTTATGAATTAAATTGTATAATAATAATATGAAAATTACATTAATATGTTTAGAAATTATCTGTGTAAACATTTTTATATACAGATTCTTATCCAAAGTTATCAATTTTTGATAGATTTTCAATGTTAATTGTAGGTGTTTTATTTTTTTAAATTATTTTATTTACCGAATAAATTAATCTGTTATTGTTTATTCAAAACAAAACACTACTAAAAGTACTCGAACTTTGAAACTTATTTTGTTTGTGCCATTTATGGAAGTGGGAACTGATTAAAATGTTATCATCCATTTTTAAACCACACAACATCCGATTTAATACCGTTATAGTTATTACACAATATATCTTGAAATTGCTTAATAGTTTGTTTTTTTAAATTATTATTTCAACAATAATTAGTCACATCAAATGCCAATTAAGTAGTTATCACATATTATAATATATAAAATAAAAATTAACAAAAGGTTAAATGAAAAATTATGAAGCCAAAATGGTGATTGATAAAATATAATTTATTTTTATTTTTATATTTTAATATTAAGGTTAAAACAAAATAATTAAAGGCGTGTCATCGGTGGATGGCTTCTTCATTCAAAATTTCATTATATTGTCATTGTAATTAGCTCATACTCTTATTGTGCCGATTGCGTATAGATTGTGTATTTATTAATAAAGTAAAAAAAAAATGTATATTTTAGACGAGCATAGTTAAGTGAAATAATTATTTTTGCTTGGCTTGGTCACTATTCTAGTATTTTCTAGTATCTCTCCCGCTCCAACATAAGAGTAGCCATTGAAAAATCTTATGAATATTTATGGATATCAGACGATTTAAAATAGGGTAATAGCCCCGGTAATAGCCGTCACTCGTCAGTAAGCTGATTGCAGTAATAAAAAAAAATTGGGAGCAATAAGTGAATATGAGGAATATGATTTTTAAAAAGTTATTACTTTTTACTATGTATAGTAGTAATTTAATCGTATTATGTATGGCTATTGGCATCCTTGTTTCTAGTTCATTTGAGCCCTACAACAGTAATCTCTGAATAATATTACCAAATCTCTACCCTATAGTCCCTGTCAGTGCAATTTCTAAAATGAATAAAAAACTGTATACCGCTTTCAATAATAATAAGTTTAAAATTTAAATAAATATAATATTTTAACACTTTGTCCTCTACGGCTCTCCATTCTTTAAAATATAACCTATTATTATTATTATCTTAGTGTATCGAGCATGTAATTTTTCATTATTTTAAAATAGTTGGTTAGTTCATTCTTCTAAACTTGAAGTTAAAATAAATTGTTTTAAGACTGTAGCAAAGTATTAACTGATTAATCGTGTCATATTAATGTTACAAAATATAATTAATAACTTTATTGTGTTATAGTAGATTATAATAAAGGTATTCTTGTGTTGAATTATATCTCAAAAAATCATTATTGTGTACTCACGAATTCGCATATAAATGTACGTAAGATATACGTGCTTCCTTCTTGAGTCTCGATGACTTGAAATTTAAAATAATAAACAGTAGGAACGAGTTTTTATTGTTAGCTGATTTTAACGATGACATCAGCAACTAATTATTCCACGCTCGACACATTCTTAAGAAATTTACTGGGCACTTGAATATAAATTATTCTCCATTGACCAGAGTTAAAAGTAAAAATAATAAATACAAATATTTAATTTCTATGTAATAATTGTTATAGTAGGTAAGTAGGTACTATACAAAAAAGTTTCAAGCAATAATTTGTAAATAAACATATTAATAATTTACATTTTTTTAATGAATCATATAGGTATTATGTTTTATTTATTCAGCTGTTAACTATTATAGTAAAAATAATGTGAAATTCATAAAAAAATAATATCATTTTGTGTATATTAGGCTTATTATGGCTCTAGTTCTTACTATTTTTAAACTTTTAGTCTTTTATAATTTGCATATATAATGTCTCAGTTTTTATATGGTTTGAACCCCGAAATAGTTATATTGAATTTTTTCAAAATACGATTATTATATCTGAATATTTATTTAAAGAACAGTTACAACAATGCATATGAATACAAATAATACAAAGTACATATTATTGATAAAATTTAATTTCCACTGAAAATACTTCCGAACAAAAAAAAGTATTTAATATGATTTTCAATAATACTATAGGTAACATAATAATAATGTTTAAATGACAGTATTATTAAATGTATTTATTTAGAACAATGGAATAATAATCCAGGAGTTTATTTAACAGTTTTAAAATATGTATTCTATGTAAATTTAATAATAATTTAATACTGTTGTTAAATTATATTAAATATTATCATAAATTGTCATTTCCTTACGATTATATTATGTTATTTGAGTTAGTTATTTTTAGTTATTTTATTTAATTGCCGTCATTCTCCAGTCCTCAATATGTCGGAATAAAACAAATAAGAATTTTTAAAGCAGATATTATAATATAATTTTATATTTGGGCTTTAGCCTATTAGTGAGTTATAACATGAAAAGTATGATACAAAATATAGTTATAAGCTGTGAACAGTGTACATAGTAAATCAGAAAAAATTACCAATATATTGTATATATTATATTTTACTATTCTACATATTTATAACAGGATAGTTTTTGTAACAAAAGACACTCAGAATTTGAAAAAGTATAAACATTTATTAAAATTATTATTACGTAATCTTTAAAACATTAGTTATAA
Organism: Diuraphis noxia; assembly: GCF_037042655.1. Taxonomy (NCBI): domain Eukaryota; kingdom Metazoa; phylum Arthropoda; class Insecta; order Hemiptera; family Aphididae; genus Diuraphis; species Diuraphis noxia. The sequence goes on along the minus strand of NW_028301714.1, from coordinate 21,315,202 downwards.
AATGTACCTATCGTCATTCCAAGAAGTTAAAAGTTAAAAAAAAAATTATTATAATAATAAATAGTAAAAATTGTTTATAGTATTTGAAATCGTTAATGAATGTCATAACATTATCGAATTTTATTATTTATATACATAATTAATTACTAAATGAATAAATTAAAATTATATAAAATAAAAAAATATTAATAAATAAATAGGTAGTGATATCACTGGATGGCTTCTTCCCTCACGTTTTCATGTTAAAAAAAATATATTTATATATTATATTACATATTCTTATTGTGCCCAAGGGTACAGATTGTATATTTTTTGTTAAAAATAAAAAAAAAAATATATATATAATTATTGATTATTTTAATTAGATAAAATTTAATATAAAAGTTTAATTCATTGAAAGATTTCAACATCATTTATTTTTATTCTTATTTGGTACTATCTACATCAGTATTTACCTATGTATTAACTAACAGCAAATAAAAAAAAATATGAATTGCTTAATATAACCACGATAATACGTAAGTCATGAGAACAATGGAAAAAATGTAAACATTTAAGATATGCTTGTAATTATGTTCTTTGCTTCGAGAAATAACCTAACATTTAAAATATTTATTTTTTTATAGATCAACAGCAAATACAGTGAAGAGCTAGCCCAGGAATGTTTAGAGTGGGTGAGCAGCGTCACTGGTTTGCCATTGAACACATCTGGCGATCCAGACAACTTTTTTGAAGTCCTTAAGGACGGACAAGTATTGTGCCAGTGAGTCATATTCTATGTAATAAATAAAACATTACCTACGTACCGATTAAATATATCCTTGAATTGTTCATAAAGTTATCACTTTCATATCAATTTACTTCGATTAATCATTAGTTTATATTAATATAATAATATATATATTAATTACATATTTCTGATTTCTTTGCTTGTAATGTAATATAATTGTTTATAATTGTATTCAAAATATGCATTTATTTATAATTTCTTCCCTGTATTTACATAGTTTCCGATGAAGTCATATAAATAATATTTTTTTATATTGATCAAAGTACATCGACAACTATGCCATTAGTAAAATAAATTTTTTTTTTGTTACATTTTTAGTATAAATAATATTTTTATTTACTGTAGATTGGTAAACACTCTTATTCCTGGATCCGTTAAGAAAGTCAACACCAGCACGATGGCTTTTAAGTGTATGGAAAACATCAATAACTTTTTGGCTGTGGCTGTATCAATCGGCGTTCCTTCTCAAGAAACCTTCCAATCTGTAGATTTATGGGAACGTCAGAATTTGAACTCTGTGGTGATTTGCTTGCAGTCATTGGGTAGAAAGGTATTATAGTTAAGAATTATTTTTGATTATTATTACATTTGTATTTATAACTACTGATAATTGATATAAAAATGTACTGTTTATATAATACATTAATGCGTACACTTTATACAGGCTGGTCAATTCGGTGCTCCAAGTATTGGACCGAAAGAAGCAGAGAAAAACATTCGCAACTTCAGCGAAGACAAACTCAAAGCCGGCCAAACTATTATCAGTTTGCAATATGGATCCAACAAGGGAGCAAATCAAAGTGGTCTCAATTTTGGAAACACAAGACATATGTAAAGGCTCGTCTTATCTCCCAAAACGTTCCATGCCCAAATTAATACACAAAACTGATGCAGAATTTCCCAATATCCTCAGATTTTATTTACAACAACTATAGCCAAGTATACTCATACATTCCAACGTGACATTTTTAAATTCCTGCCATGTAAATCATTCCACAATACCAGTATTATTACGTATTTACATAGGTATAACTGAATTATTGTATCTTCCACAAACAATATTACTATTTCATTTTGGGCATCAATTCTTCTGTTATTATAATATGCGTTACAGTTTTGAAAACAATGATGATAAAACGATTTTTCCCGTTATATTATGGTAATTTTCGTTTATAAAATAATTATTAAACTATACAAATTAACAAGTTCATTATTTATATTTATTTATTTTTTTTTTGGTACATAGAAATATTTATTGTGTTTAATATATTATACCCGTGTAAGATTGATGCATTTGTTCAGCATTTTTTAATACTCGTATGATCTATATAATAAGTTATTAAATTAACATTGAATAAAAAAATTATTATTTATTTTAATTGCGTGTTGTATGTATTATACCAGTTTATTGCATATAAATATTTTATAAAATAATATACTCTGCAGTTCAGCGAAAGAATACGCAAATTCTGCATCCTCCTTCGGCCCCGCATCAAAACCCTCCTATGGCAGGTTAATAGGTTATCGCGTGGATATATTGTGAAATAGAAGAACTGCAGATTTCGTTGGTCCGCGTCTAAACCTTTATAGTATACTGTTTGGTATTAACTTATTCGTGAATTCGTGATTTTCGAAAAGACGTTTATACCCAATATGTTATTTAAATGTAAATATTTCAATATCTTAAATTTTGTTTATTTTAATATTTAAAATTAGGTATCTATTCGTAATTTATTTTATTAACTAAAATTATACTTAAATACTTAATATTATTAACAGGCATAAGTATTCTAAATAAAATCAATATCCCCATAACGACATCTTTCAGTGACAAAAGAAAAATTCTTGAATTTTTTCAAAAATAAAACTAAACAGACCTGAAAATGAAATATTAAAAATTGTAGCTTATAAATTATACGCAGTCTGTTTAGTATTATTTAATGTATGTATTAAATGGGAATAAATTATTTAATTTTTAAAAACGATCTAGCTTTTTGATGGGATATTTTAATTTAAAAATTATAAAATCATAGACCGTGACTTCCGTAAAGTATATCTTCTATTGGTTCTATATTCGGTACCTAGATTATAAAATATAGTTATAATACTTCACCTTTGAAACATGTAAACGTAAGAGAATATTTTATGTAGACAATTTTTATTGGTTAAAGTGGCACTTATAAAAAACAGTGACCTTGACATATTTATCACTAAAAATATTTGAGTGGTAGAGTAATATTGAACGATGTGTTAGTTTTAAGAGTATTTTTCTCGTCAATCATTTTTTACTATAATTCTATTTACAGTTTGCAACCATTATAATTTAATGTTTATAATATATATTAATTAAACTTACAAATCTCATTGGTTTTGTGAAAAATAATATAGAGCCAAGGCGCTCGGTGCTCTAAATAAATCATCACCACACACGTATCGTTAACGTCCTAGAATATTATACAATAAGAGTTTTGGTAAAAATGAATTAAAGAGTTCAAGACACAAACCATCCCTAATATTTGACATTCATAGATAAACATTTTTTTTCCTATATTACATAAACATGGCTCTGAGACATTTTTTGTAAACACGCTTCTCAAACATTTATATACCACCTGGCTACATCATTTGTTTGTTGTACTAATACAGTGGTGACCAAACTACGGCCCGCGGACAAACTCTGGCCCGCCAACATTTATCATCTAGGTAGCTCGCGAAAATATTCTACATTAAAACACTTATTTACGTAAAAAAAAATTGAAATTAAAAATACAATACCTATAAATTCTTCATCTTAAATCCCGTATCGCGTATATAGCGAAATTCATATCCGTGTTTTTGTTGTTACATTATAATTTAATATTATAAGTAGCACTATTGTATATTATTTTATTTTTGTAGGAGCACAACGACTGTAGATAAATATAAAACATCGATATAAATTTATAGTAAATATTTAGTTAATTAAGTATTAAAATATAAAACAATTAAATTGAGTAAGTACAATAAAAACGTCGTAAAATATGTAATTACATACCTATACCATTGATTATAGAATAGACTATTCTATAATCAATGCCTATACCTACCTAAAATGCTAATGACTAAAGTTTAAGATTAATTTTTTCAAAGAATTTTTTTAACAAACCGTGGTTTAAAAAATTATCCACCTTTGGTATAATATATTATATTATTATAAGGATTTATATATGTATACGAGTATACGACTATACAGGTGTTGTACTAATGTTACAATTTTAGGTAAATTTTAAGTTTCCCAGCTAAAAATACAATTTAATTTCAGTTCATACTTCGGTATGTAATAGTGTAAGGAAAAATCGCTATGTCTGAAATGTTAGGTTTACATCATCGCCAATGATTAAGATATTAATTTTATTGTATTGGCATTATGCCATTATACCTATAAATTTTAGACAAGAATATTTCTTATTAGTTGTAGATCAAGCAACTAGTTCAGTTGAAAAACGTTTTAAACAAATTGAATCGTACAAAGATTATTTTGGATTTTTATTTCGCATTGGAAAATTACGATGTATGAATGATGACAATTTAATGAAATATTGTAAGGACCTGGAAATTTATCTAAAAGATGGGAATTTGAAAGATATTGATTTCATGGAGTTGTATAATGAATTAGTCAACTTCAGATTGATAGTAAATGAAGAAACGACTGCTATTGAAGCTTTGTCAGTGGTAAAATATTCTTCAGAATGTTTTCCATATATTGGTATTGCCCTTAGAATTTTACTGACAATACCAGTAACTTCAGCATGTGCCGAGAGAAGCTTTTCGAAATTGAAATTAATTAAAACATATTTGAGAAACAAATTGAGTCAAGAAAACCTTTCTGGTCTTTCAATAATTTCAATAGAAAAAGATATTTCTGAATCTTTAGATTATGATGATATCATAAATCAGTTTGCTGCTAGAAAATCAAGAAAAGTAATCTTTTAAAAATATATATTAATTTTATGACTATTGTAATCAATCATTTTTATTGTTTGTTAATATTGTCCTTTCTGTTAAGTATATTGATTACATTTTTAAATTGTTTTTATCTATAGCATTATAATTCTATTATTATCTATGTACTTATACATTTTGTTAAATTATTTTATAATAATTTATTAAAATATAATATATTATGCATAAAATGATGCGGTTGATATTTGATAAAATTGGCTTAGTAAGTACTTAGGTAGTTAGTTTGGATATGTCCTCTAGCTTTCGAGCAGAGCAAAGAGAACATCATTTTTTTGTGTACCTATAGTATTTGGAAGACCAGACATAATTATTTTGCCCAGGGCCCCGCAAATCCTAGCGCCGTCCCTGTTGGCATATTATCTAAAAAAATAACATTAAACTTAAATATTTCTTTTGTCCATTATAGCGTACGCAAGAGAGAGGTGGCTAACCGGTTGACATCCCCACCCCCAATTACCATATTATTTATTATTATTTGTTTTTATATTATTTACCCATGATTTAATTATAGAATCTAAAACCGTTTGTTAACCTAATTATTACATCCATATATAGTCTTTGAATTATAAATATATGAATATATAATATATAACTATACTATACCTACATGACTAAGAAAGTATCTACTTTATTTTCCAAACCTTATTATAAGACATTATGAGACACAACTGAGTGATTTTTTATCTTCAACCCCCTCCCACTAGTGAAAAATCCTGCGTATGCCACTGGCGTCCTATATATATTAAGGCATAAAATATTGCTCCAATTTTGTTAGAATATCAGAAAACTTAATAACTGAAGAACTGAACACAGATTAGTCATTTATTTAAATACTTGTATACTATAAATTATAATATATAACAAATATCATCAGCTGACAACCAATTTTCGACACATCAAATCAGTAGCTTATCTTGAATTTTTTTATGTATAGTATATACAGTATACTATTATACTAGCTACTATATACAAGCAAAACAATGATGTAAATAAATATTAGATAATTACCTAATATATTATACTTCTTATTTTTTTGGAATTTTGATATTTATTTGTACATAATATATTAATGCCTATTTATCTAGCTCCTGTATCTTCCGCGTCCTAGTTATAACAATATGAACAAATAAAATGTTACTAACCAAAATTATAATTTGTGTGTTTATCGTTATTGCTGTATAGACTATAGAGTAATGAAGTAAGTGAAGAATTAAACTTGAAAGTACAGTAAAACCTCTCTATAAGTTATAACTGACCCTCTATTAAACGGAATCCTCCATATAACGGAAAATGTTAATAGTCGCGGTGAAAATAATATATTATGAAATGTCTACCTCTATCTATGACGGAAAACTCTTTACAAAGGAAAAATGTTTGGTCCCATGCTATTCCGTTATATAGAAAGGGTTTACTGTATTTACCAAATACCTAACTACGTTGAGTATCCGTTTCGAAGGCTTACACATATAACTGTTAAGTGTTAACATTGAAATATCAGTGGCTTCAATGCCTTAAATTAAAGTGTGTAATATTATATTATTGTGTATTTTTATCGTACCAAATGGCAGTTATTGAAGTACCTACTGTATGACTGTACGATATTTAACTAGTATTACTTATAAGTTCTTAAAAACCATGATAATTAGCAACCACAATTTAAGCTTAAAATAAATTTGTTTATTGATGATACAACGGATATAATATATATTATACCATATTATTAATTATTATTGGGTAGCGATTAAGATAATGATATCGCTCTTTTATATATAAATATACATATAGGTATAATTAGGTACCTACCTCGTTATAAGTACCTATAATAATATTATGCGTAACTAAGTCTGATTCAGTGGAGTTCACACATTTATCGACTGATGGTGTGGGAATGTGTAATGTGTACATTATATTTTTATACTTGACACATACATATTAATATATTATAAGGTACACATAAAATATTAAATATATAGAGCTATTTTAATAAACCTATGCAGTGGCGCCGTAGTCCTAAAAATCTAGTAAGGCGAAAAATATTTCAAGAAGCCCAACATCTTAATATCGGAAAAAATGGCATTCCGTGGAGAGGAAAATGGTCAATATGAAGCGGCCCTATTTTAAATTTTCAAAATATGTCGGGCCATGGCCCGACCTTAACATAGAGTTCGGCGCCACCTAACCTAACCTATTAAAGTATCAAGCAAAGGGTAATGAGGAGAGGATAAAATATGCCACTTAACGCGGAGTACCTGAGTACTAAGTATTTAGTAATAACCTTAGTTATAACGCTTATAACTTAATAATAGATGCAAAGGCATCTTTTTTCTGGTGTTCTGAAACATGGTGCCCTAAGTATAAAATGTGTTGGTGATACTGATTAAAGTAGTATTTTGTTCATATTTTCTCTGCATTTTTGAAAAAATTATCTTCAAATGCATTTTTATGGTATTTTTTGACAATTTTAGTGAATTATCTTAAAATTTAGAACATTTTCAAAATTTGTTCATGAAATTAACGAAAATTATTGCGATTTATAACAGACTGACCAACTGATGTCGACTCTCGACAGTAGGTACGAATAATAAATTATATAGCATGGCAAGTAATTATCATCGATAACAATTTTATAATAGCTTGGCCTTTCCGCTCAAATTATCGCATGTTATATACGTATTATTATTATTAATTTTAAAATACCATATACATGCATAAAAAAAAGCAGTTAAGTCGTGGATGTCGCTCTGCTGTACAGTAGGTTACTGTAATGGATGGAATTAAATTAATTATTATAATATAATAAATTATATTATATCATTGTATACGAAAAACGATTCTGAGCGGAAACGGTTTATCTGTCTAGGATATAATATTATAGATTATTAAAAATTTTCAAATCTTAGATTGAAAAAAAAAACAAATGAAGTCAAAGCAGCAATTGAATACAAGCCAGCAGGCAGAAGACCCAGAGGCAGACCAAAGAAACGATGTATTGGATGGAGTGCAACAAGATCTAGAGAGGTTAGAAGTAACAGAGTGGGAGGAGAGGATACAGGATCGTGATTATTGAAGAGCAGTGACGGTGGCAGCCAAAACTCTTACAGAGTTGTGAAGGCACAGAAGAAGATGAAAGAAGAAGATTTAAAAAAAAATTTTTTATGAATTTCTAGCATAAAATAACTTACGAATTTTTGTGATTTTTACGTATGTTATCAAAATTTAAATTTTGAATGCTTATAAAAAAAAGTTATAACTATATATTTCTTTTATTTTTCAACTTCTATTGTAAAAATATGTTAGGAGCCTTGTATTTAATTTTCAAATCTTAGATCTAAAAAGAAAAACTTTTATGAATTTCTATCTAAGATAATTTAAACATTGCCGTAATTTTTACGTATATTTAGTCAAACTTTGAACTTTAAATGCTTATAAAAAAAAAATCTTGTATGTATTTTTAATATTTTTCAACTGCTATTGTTACAATGTGTTAGAAGCCTTGTATAAAATTTTCAAGCTTTTCTACCCAACAAATAAATTTTTATCGATATTAATTTTAAAAAAACTAATAATTATCGAAAATTGCATATGCCTATGAATAGTTCAACTTAAGTTGAACATTTTCGAAAATTGCATGGTAGTTAGGATTAGGATATATTTATATAAACATTTGGTTGAAATTTCATGTATCTACCATGGTCATTTGTTTTAAAGTTACATCAAAAACCAAAATTGATTTTGTCGAAAATTGATTGTGCGTAAAATTTCCCGGTTTTCCCTTAATTTTTAGTTTGTTTATCCCGATTATTTAGAAAAATATTGATCATTTTTTGATTTTGACCCCACCCCCCAAAGTAGATTCACTTTCTGATCTAACTCAAGGTACTGAAGTCGAAAATCGAAGCAATTTTATACTGCTCCAAAACGTGATGACAGTCACAAAAAAAAAAACACTTCATGATAAAATCAATACATCAAAAAAATGCACTACTTTAGTAAAATTTAAAAAAATGTCCAATGTTTAAGCTACAATAATTTAAATGCATTTTTATATTGTATTTTTTTACTTTTCAAGTAATTTTCGCAATTTTTAAGGAAATTAAAATCCCAGCCCTACTTATCAGTAATAAAGTTTGTTTGTCTAGTAAATTCAATTAATAGCAATTATAATATAATAATAATAATAACAATTTTAACCGATTCAAAATTATAATATTTGTGGAATATAATTATTACATTTAAATAAAATAGTTACGTATGTATATAGCTCGAGTTTCTACAATATATTACAATATATGTATATAATACGTATATAATATAATAAACAAACGTCTAACACAGTATTGGGTATGTGTTCTCCTATAATTATCATATTTTTTTTGATTCAGTTTTATGAAAATCGTCAAATAATAATTGTGTTCAACCGCTTATATAGCAAATTTGAAAAAAGATTATAGGACAAACACCTGTTGGCTGTCAACTAAAACAATATGTTTGTCATGCGACTATATGCGAGCATATGTATATATTTATATATCTACCTATCGATTATTAATGACACGTCGTATAATTATTCATGTATAATACGCATTATACTACATATTAAAATAATTTACTAATATATAAATTTCAAATAAGCGTCCATAAACCAATGGTTCTAAATTACGAACAATATAAAACATTGACAATTGTAGTTATGTCCAGTTACTTAGTTTATATACTGCAAACACATATGTTTGTGAAATGGTAATAAAAAGGCCATTTTATATAGAATATAGGTATATGTATATAATTTATCTTTAGAAAATTGTAATTTGTATGTTTGTATGTAGCCATTTAGGTAATGTGTGAGTAATATACAGTATAGCATAGGTACATAGTCACTACATACTAATAAACATTCATGTGATTATGTGAGATGTTGCATAGGTATACACTTACTCAGTTACACCGTCATTAGTTATCTCAGACTTACAAGCTCATAATTAAATAATATTTTACCATACCAATTAATTTACTTTCAACAGTACCGTATTGAGTTTCTTTAATTATGATGATTAGAGTGAATTAACTCATTGACCTACTACCTATACCTATATTAAATGGTAAAAAGTAACAACTGAATGACATTACTTATCTGTGTTTTTTATTCTCTGTAGTTTTTTTTCGATATTTTAATTTTGATATTAAAACAGCAACACGCCAATTACCAATTACAAACTCTAGTCTCTACAGATCCTGTGATAGGATCTATTTTTGTGAAGATTTGTTTTTCAAATAACCAACATAATATTAATGCCTAAATAATTATATTATTATATACATCGGTGACATAACCATTGTTTTTTATTTGAGAGGGGGAAGGACGTACGCTGATAATTTATTTTCATAAAGTTGATATACGTAACTCCGTATAAGTTTAGCGTACAACTGATGCAGAGGGTTTATTTTAGATTGCAGTTCCTATTTGGTAAATTACAAAATTTAGACTTCCATAGACCATAGAAATAATTATTTGATTTTTTTTTTAAATTTGGGTGGGTTACATAGTGTGATCCTCACATCGTCCCCCATTAAGGGGGATTGTCCCGTTTTTCAGAGGTGCGTCTCGCATATCTAAATGTCTCAATTTGGTCCCGCATTTATGAAAATTGAAGTGGTACATCATGATTCTACACTATACAGGACGTTGTATCAGACTTTCAATCATGAATTGATAATAATAAAAAAATTGTATCTAAGGTCCTTAGACTAAGGACAAGTATTAAAACTGTAATTGTGATTGTAAATTAAAATTTGTTTGAGTAAAAACTTTCACATTTTAAAATATGTAGTATCTAATGTTTGTCTGATTTGTTTATCAATAAAAAATAATTTTAAATAAAATTAAATGTAAATAATGTAATGTATATGTATTTGCTATTATTATGAATTTACATTTTACGTACCTCTTTTTTTAAAGTGTCCCCCTTTAGGATAAAATAATTATGGTCACACTAGGGTTACAGCCTCCCCTCCTATATACGTCACTTATTAAGATCATATTACGCAAATTCATTAGTTGGGGGCCCGAAGTACGATTTTTCATGATTTCATGTAAAGATTGTAAAGATTGTTATTTATTTCAATGATTATATTATTAAATTATTTAGCCAACTTCCTTTATTCATCTTGGTTACTATTCTTACAACCACGGTAACTGGTATGATAACGAATCAGATATTATGTTTATCAATTCTTATCGATTTGTTCAACCTGCTGACAACAACTACAGGCTTCAACAACACTTACTACCTTAGATCTAAGCTTACTACTATGTACTTACTACTTACTGAAGGCAATAGAGTAGAGTAGTTTTAGGCAACAACAAATTTATCATAGAAGAAAATCGACAAACTGAAACTATATGGTAACTTTCAATAATAATTATTTTAATAATTACATGCGTTTCTGCGCATAATTTTTTTTCCTATACTTATCAACAACGATAATAATACATATTTAATTCTTTCAAGTTTCTCTAAAATTAGTTATATGTATATTGTATGCTAATAAATAAGTTTTTTGTTCTTTGTTAAGAAAAACGTATAAAATGTGTCAGATCTAACGGAATCAAAACAACAAAATATCTAGTTAAATATTGTTAACGTGAGTTTATATTATTATATAAGGTCATTTTAAATTAATTTTATTTTTGTTTTGTTTTCATCTGTATGAGGCTATACACAGTTTTATCTATGTTACACCAGTATAAAACAGATTATAATCTTTTCATGTTAATATATATGAATAGTGAATACAATGTACAATACACTTGTATGTTTTTGTCTGATCTATTAATAATTAATCATAGTAGGTAAATTGTAAAACTCTATACCTAATTTATTCGTGTCTTCTGTCTAATTAAGTTATCATAACAAAATTGTAAATTTTACATATCGTTTTACTCCTCTGAACCCTTCAGAAAACTGTGAATCACAGTGTCATCTAAGTCTTAAATGGATTAAACAATTTAAAATGCATGTGTTTTTAACAGATTTATTCACACTAATGGAATCACTACATTCGATTGATTTGAAAAATGAAAGCAATAGATTGAGTACATTTGTTGGTTGGCCAGTATCATTTATCATTAGTCCAAAAAGTTTAGCAGCTGCTGGATTCTATTATACCAAACAAACTGATAAAGTAATTATGATTTATAACTAGTTATATTATACAGGTTATACAGCTTTATACCTATACTATAGATTGTTAAATGCTATAATATTTTATTTATTTATATTTATTCTTTTTAGGTTAAATGTGCTTTTTGTAACATTTGTATTTGCCACTGGGAATTCGGTGACAATGCTGTCGATGAACATAAACGTCACAATCCTGACTGTAGTTTTATCCTTAGTCAAGACTGTGGGAATATACCTATTATCGAAGGAATTCAGTTGAGAGGAGAATTTGTTGAAAATCATAAAGAAACTGGTCAGTTTTTAGTTTAGTTCAGTTTAGTAATGGAATTATATATTTTTTACCAAGTTCATGATAAAATATTAGTTTTAACTGTACATTAATGTTTATTATTTATAATAATGTGGTATCCGGTAGATAAAACAATTAATAATATTTGATTAACCATAGTTTTAGTTCCTTAATTAAACTTGAAAACCAAATCAAAAATGATCTAATAACTCATCAGAAACGAGTTTTTATTTAAACAAATATCATTATATCATTTTAAAATGTACATGTATTTATCTTACTGTTGATTAATTTACATTTTAATGAAACAGGTGAACCAATTGATATTCAAGGTTTGGGTGTAAGAGCTCATAGGGTAGCTTTTCATTTAAAGTATAATTCATTCAGTGCTCGATTGAATTCATTCAGAGGTTGGAATAATGAATCACAAAAACCCGAAGACTTAGCTACTGCTGGATTTTTTTTTACTGGTACAAATTTTTTATCTTTTTTATTTAGAAATTGATGAATTTATATTATTTAACATCAAATATTGTATTTACAGAAATATCAAATATTTTTGGCGCACCAGTCTTAAATATTTAAAAGTTTTATTTGTGCTACCTATTTAATAAATGGATGTTAAATTAATTATTACAGGTAGTAATGATGAAGTTCGCTGTTATTACTGTGATGGAGGTCTTCAAAATTGGGAGGTAGCTGATAATTCATGGGTTGAACATGCTAAATGGTTTCCAAACTGTGGCTTTTTAAATTTAGTAAAAGGAGAAAAATTCTTGGATGGAAGTTTGGTGGAAAGATTTAATGCACTTTTAAGTAGACCTAGGCCCGATGATTCAACAGAGGTATGACAAAATACAAATTTGTATAGTGTATTTACTATAAATTACATGGATATTTGAAAATCGCTGATTCACTTAACAAAACATACTCATTGTTTCAAAAGTATTTGTATTATATTACAGAATTTAAACTCATCAGTTATTACACCACAAAATGTTGATGAAAAAATATTCTATCATAAGTTTTTTTTTTTTTTACTACAGCATATATTTTTAATTTTATATTCTGAAAAAGTATATTTTTTGAGGTATCTTGAGATATGGAAATTGAATTAGAAACTATACTACCACCACCGTAAGAACGCTACTTGTTTGCGCATTCAAATGACCGAGCTCCACGGTTTTGTACCCAAATTTCTCCCACTCTACCAGCAGTTACCGCTGTATAGTTGCGGTGGCCAGAATTGACAGACCAGTGTTCAGAAAGGTTTAGTGGTGGGAATGTGTGAGATCGAATAAATTTTGGTTACCGCCCAGTAGCGTTCTTACGATAGCCGTAGTATACTGATTTGTAGGGCCCAGATTTTAATGCAAAGTGCATCTTTTTTTGATTGATTATAGACAATACTTTCCATGTATAAAATTTGTTGCATGTGTGCAACGAGTGTTTCAAATCTAAACATTTTATTTTGCATTTTTTTGTATATTTTGCCGTTTTTATATTTTTAGCATTTTTCGGTCATTTTTATGGTTTTTAATGCATATTCGTTCAATATACTATACAAATTTAGCGGATTTATTAATATATATTTTAGTATCTATGTTTAGAATGAATAATATTGCCCCAAAACATATGCGTGTCAACATCGTAGCAGCATCAAGTCAATTTTTCCAAATTTTTTTTTTCAATTAAGTTATAAATATATTTTAATAATAAATCCTAAATTATAATAACCAATTGTATACAAAATAAATATAAATGGCATTTTTAAGGTAATTTTTTGAGGTAAAATGCATTTTTTAAGGACATTTTTGGCTATTTTTTAGAACATATTTGTATGGTTTTAAGTGCATTTAAATCCGGGCCCTACTGATTTGTATATTGGTGACAACCAATGATGCAATGATGTATAGAAAAAAAACAGTTTGATTTTAAGCTCAAATATACTAAACTAGTTTTTAAAATTCAAATGCTTTACATGAAATTTATTTGGAATCCTTGATGCTTAACACAAATTTGTACCATACTCTAATATTTATGAATTTTTTATTCTATTAAAATTAGAAAATATTTTTGAGTTAGAGTCTTACTTACTAATTGCTAAACTAGTCTTTTTGAAATTAGATTTTAAAAAGCAAAATACTCCCTAAAATATTTTTATTTGGAATATGAAATTGAAAATGTATTTCATTTGAAAAAATAGTACATCAAATTATCTAAAATATTTATATATGTTATCAATATTTTCAAAAACCTTAATGTTTTCCGTTAAATATATCCCAGTAATAATTATTAATTAATTTAAAATGTACACACATTTTTTGTATGCATAAAATTTTAAATATACCAAAATATAATTTTAGTATAACATTTGTATTATTATATTATTAGCATATAAGTACTATCTTACATTTAACATTATTATTTTTATTTTTCATAGGGACACATGGTTAGTATACACCAAACGGATAACCATTCACCATATAATATGACTTCTTCAACTAGAAGTAATGAGACCACTGATCGTCAAATTAGCGATCTTATGCTATTACCTCCTGCACTAGTGAGATATAAGATTATTCTTATCTTATTATATGTATCTAAACGTTGGTCATTTATTTTAAATAAAAATAAAAAATATTTTAGATGGCATTGGAGTTAGGCTTGCAACCATCTCAGATTCGACAAGCAATTCGTAGTAATCTGCAAGATATTGGCACACCTTTTCGTTCAATGGATAGTTTTATGCAACAGGTTTTAAATCAAGATCAAAATTCAGTTTTTTCTGATGGGTATTTAACAAAATTAATTTCTAAGAATAAGAATAAGTTACTAAAAAATTATTTTCTTACATTTTAGAGATACATTGTCTTTGGAACAAATTCTTCAAAGAGAAGGACCCATGGACAGAATAGGTGTTACTCGTCATCTTGATAATGCATTATTGTCTGCAGAATCTGGTGATTCTAATGAAAGTGACGAGTAAGTTGGCAAATTAATATTCTTTTTATATATGTTACTAGAAGTATAAAATCTTTGTAATTTTAACTATAAGCATATGTGGGAAAAGAGGAGAAGAGAAAGCAAATAATAAGATTAAAATTTTGGTTATTAAACATGTTTTCTTATTTTTACAGAGATAGTAATTTTATGTTACAAAGTGATTTCGAAGAAGATGAATCAATATCTGAACCTCCCGATCAAAATATAACAAATAGTCATAATGAAAGTGATACTCTTGATATAAATGAATCTGCGTTTGTTTCTGAGAGTGTTCATTCTAGTCAATCTAATGATTCTAAAACTAAAGGTATTAAATTTATTTTTGTAATTTAATTTTAATTGTATTTGTTTTACGCATTTACTTACTGTTTACGTCAGTTCTTAATTTTTTAAATCTTTTAATTTTAGAAGAAGCTAATGTACCAAGTGATGAATCTGCGAGTAATAAATTATCACATTCAGGTATTTTTATTATTTGTTTAATAAATGTATCAAATTTATAATTTTAACCGCTAACCACTGTTGACAACTTAGGACTAATAATCTTAGTAACATTATCATTTTCTAATTCTAGTGGTTTGAAATAGCATTAATAGGTTTCCACTACACTTGTCATATTGCATAAAAGTATACAACTAACGTTAAAATGTCTGTTACATCTTACACATTAACAATAAGTTGAATATATCTTCTACAATTGTTCTAGATTCCACAAAACAATACAGCAGCAACTCAGCGAAATATAAATCACTATAATTATAAACACTTATCATGATTGTTACTTTCATTTTTCAATAATATATTATCAAACCATGGACATATTAATATGTGGTTAAATTAAGTCATACATAAATAAATAATATGATTTTGATGATGTTAATATTAATTTGGAACTCAATTCTTAAAACTATTAATTCACTAAATACAACAGAATGACAAAATACTTACAATTATATTAACAGGACACCACATCTACGTTGGAATAGAAAAATAGAGTAAAGTCTTATCCGTTCTCAAAACTTTATGCAATTTATAACCATAAAGCATATTTGAATATTCTACTATGACACACTAGAAAGATCCTCTTTAATTAAAATTAATTAAATTATTAATATCATTATATTTATTAGTATTCCAACATAATTATTATAATTTATTAGTTAGCAAATTGTTAATATTTAATTAACATATTTTTTTTTTTGAATATTGAACTAATATTTTTAAAATAAAATTATTTCCTAATTTACCTACCTATGTATAAAAAAAACTTACTGTCCACTAAATGGATGAAGGTAATTTTATTGACATTGAAAATTACATTTTTGGTACAAATGTGACAAAAAATATTATGTTAAATGTGATAAGTTTATCTCAAATAAATTTCTTGACAAAACAGTGTGTTGCAATCATGTTTATAATAAAATGCTTTTTGTATATCCCGTTTTACTAAACCTTTTATCTTATTTAAAATAACCTATTGATATAGCATTTAAAAGATTCACAGTTATTATAATGAATTTATCATTAATATGTATTATTTTTATTTAGATTTAGAAGAAGAAAACCGTCGTTTGAAGGAAGCTCGCCTTTGTAAAATTTGTCTAGATCAAGAATTGGGTGTTGTTATGTTACCTTGTGCTCATTTAGTTGCATGCATCACTTGTGCTTCTAGCCTACCAGACTGTCCATTATGTCGACAGACCATCAAGGCTACTGTTCGTACATTCCTTTCTTAATGATTAGAATTATATTTACAAATTTTACTTAACACATAACAAATTTGATGTATAGATTGCCTGTTGCTATTTATATATATATATATATTTAATGTTAACCTTTACTAAAAGAAAAATGGAAATTTCAAATATATTAATGTTTTGTGTGGCTGTCAATATTGTTATACTTTAAATTATAATTAATAGGTAATTTGTATTCGATTAGAATATTTTAATTTAGGTAGAAAAACGTTTTGTTTTAAATAGTATACAAAATAGTGTTTTCTTAAATAATTTAAAAATTAAATTCTGAAAAGTTCTGAATATTCCTCTTTTTATTTAATTTGTACTCATTCATAAATTTTAACTATTATTTATATATTTTGTATAATATCAATGACAAATAGGTATATATGTAGATTAAATTTCAAATGCTTTTACCAAACACTGAGCCAATGTTTAAAAAAATTTAAAGAAAATACTTACATGCATAATATTTATAAAAATATTAATAGTAAATTTTTTTATTGTGTAAATTATATCATAATGGTGAAAGTATAGTAACAAAAATGTTAAGTCATTAAAACTTAAAGTTAATAATGAGATAGTATTATGTACATAGTGAGTCATCTTAAATATTTTATTATTTTATTTATTTAGTTATTTTGTATTATAATTAGTATAGTAAAAAAGTAAGAATATAAATAAGTAAAAATTTAAAATTATTGCAATGCAGCTTATTATATTATTAGTGGTGATGTGGACTGTGGGGGATGGGGCTAAGCCCTCCACGAATCTGTGTACCGTCAATTATTTCAGCACCCTCTAAATTCACACCCAATGTGCACCTATTTAAAGGGGCCACAAATTAAATTTACACTGGGAGTCTGGGACACATCTATTTCTAGCTACAGCACTTTTCTGTCAATTTTATCATTTTCTTGAAAAAGCTTTAAAAAAAACACATTCTAACGGTGATTATAATACTAAAATACTTAATCTAATACAATATGTAATATGTGTGAAATAGTGTTTACTCTGCAATATTAGAGGTGTCGTATATATTACCCCACTTTAAGGTATATTTTGTAGATCTAATAAATATTGTATAAAACCACGATTAAAGATATATAGATATTGAGCTATATATTTAATTATGTAAAGAAAAGGATCTTAAAATATATCTACTAAGACAATAACGCAAACAATGAAACACTTACATTGAGTACCTATGTAGCTGGTATATTATTATTTATGTACATAATATAATCTCACCGTGAATATTATAAAATATAAATCTACTGTTGATATAGAAATTCCTTTAACTATCTAATTTCTTTTTAATTATATTTAATGAGTTTAATGGTTATTGAAGAATTTATTATTTTTCTATGATATTTTTTGTTAGTTCTTTATGTTCAGTACCCATTGAAAATGTATTTTTAATATATTTCAAACGAAAATGCTTAAAACGATTTACAAGTTATACAATTTAATATCATATTCAAACATTTAAAAAATCAACTTAACTTTATAAAATAATACTTATGTTTAGATTAAAACCGTTTCTCATATTTGCGCCACTTGATCTATAACATTTAATTTTTTTTTTTTATATGCATAGGGCATACAGCTTACATACTTATAAAAGTATACCAAAAAAATGAAATTATTTGAAATATTTTATCACTATCTATACTAGATAAATGTATAATGTAAGAGCAACAACATGGTATTTATATATTTTGAATGATCGTATAAATGAATGTTTTTGTATCCATATTCCATAACGACAACAGTCTACAGGTTTTAATTTTCATCACAATGTATAAGATATCCGATATCGTCTGGTATGCTATCTATATTTGATATCCAGACCTTCTGACACAGGTCTAAAATTACGGATATTCGTTAAACCGAAACGGCGATAATAATCTTTATACATTATACTTTTAAGGACATACGATGTCAAATGAAAAAAAAAACATAAGTATGTGACCATCAGACCATCGCCTAAGTGTGGGTGAGTTGAGACTAGAGGGAATGATGAGCTCGTTTCAAATTCCTACGTAGTATTAAGTATCAGAAAAACTCAAAATTATTCGTAGCCTCATATAGGTACATCCCAGATCTAACTTCGCGTCTTAAGAATCGCAAGATCACAATAAAAGAAATCCGGATATTTTGCGCAATCTAATTTCCGTATTGTCGCGAGTTACCTACGTTCATAAAAGTATTATGTCTCAATGTTTTGTGCCTACATAGTGCATAAAGAGGGATTCAATTACCAATGAGTAATGGACAATGCCATGGTATTTGGCATACTATTATATTTTATATTCATTGGCTCATCGCTTTAATATTAATGTTATTATCTACGCTCGTTGTTCATATTTTATTATTTGACTGTTTTTTTTTTATTTTTTTATTTAGCTCCTCTGGTTTTAAGACTCGAAGTTCTCACCGAATGTTCAGATTCTTGGGGCACACATATTGTCGTGACGCGATGTTTTTGCTTGCTGATTCAGAGATCAACATTACAATTGTTTTGGGTCCAATTTTTTATTGCTCAATAATTACTGAAATGTTATTTCATAAAGACGTGCCGTTCTGTTATATTATCATCCGTTCGTGCGTTTATTTTATTGCCAGATAACTGAATATGTTATTATAAATTATAATATAATATGTAAACCACAGCCTCGGGTGGGTGTGGCATTCGTGCGCGAAAAACAAAGAGCTGGAGCAGACGCTATCCGAGTCCCCCCCACCCCACTGGTGAAAATTGAAAAATCTCTTGGAATTCGGATCATAATATTGTTATTTTTGAAACGGTGGTCTCGGACGGAGTGGTCGCTTGTGTGCATCTCTCTCTCACTATCACTTTATCTCTCTCTCTCTCTCTCACACACACACACATTCATTGTAGACGGGTGGGAGGGTGAGGTCTCCGCGTGAGAAACGGTCGGCACACTTGAAACACGGTCGAGACTCGAGACGCGCGTTTATTGTGCGCCGTATAATATTTTGATGACGACGATGTGGCTGCGGAGTGGAGGCCATTGCGCGGCGCTACGGCGGCGGCGAACCGACGACGGTCTCACGCGCCGCCGAGGTCGCATTCCTCGCCGTCAGACCGTGTCCTCCGCCCCGCCGCGCACGTTCACTCATACCACGGCAAAGGACCGTTTTTCGTGTAGGACTACGGCCGGTGCGGCGAGGAGGCGTAACGTTCTTTTGTGCTATGCGCGTGCAATATACGTAGTGCGTTCTCGCTTATACAGGGCGATCGTCGTTGTTCTGGCACGAAGACAACATTGTAATATTACTACGGAATGACGAAAACTGTTAATATATTATTATTTTGTACGCGTCTACCATCAGCGGCCAATAAAAACATGAGTTATTGTGATAACACTCACTGCAATCGACCGGATTTTTCCGGCTCCACGCACTGGTGTTTTTTTTATTTTTAATATTTCCACTGATTTAAAATAAATCTCACGGGCGATCGATGATTTTTCCGCGTGTAGATTCCGTGAATCGCCTACGTCATCACAACCCACGTCGACAGTAATAATTGTAAACAAAAACAACAACAACCACGCGCACAATCCAAGCTCCTCTCCTTGCCTCCCCGAAGTCAATATTTCTCCCGTGCGCAGCGTTCTTACACAATAATAATATTATTATTCATCGCCATAATAGCAAATATAATTGTTTCTCGTCGTCACTTCGCTCCGGGACGACACCGTATCCTATATGGAAAATATATTACATTATGGCCTGCATGTATAGCCCAAGGGTGGCCGCGAGCAGCATGTGGCCCTTGACACAAAGTTTGAATTAATATCAATTAATATAATATAAAAAGTATTTCTCGAAAGAAAAATCTCATTCCTCGATGTGAACCTTAATAGTAATGTTCTATGTAGTGTAAAAAATAAATGTTCCTTAATGTTTTATGAAATGAAAAATGTGTCTTCGTTTTATAAACACGTCTTAACAAATGTGGCTCACTACGAATTACAGCTTCTATAATTTGCAGCTCCCAAAATTAAGGTTAGCGGCCACCCCTGATATAGCCCCTTACACGGAATATTGAAAAACTTTTGTCCTATGCAGTGTTCGGAGATTTTATCGCTTCCAGACAATGTGGCTGGTATAAGACGTGTATAACAAAACTCGTGGAATTCCTGCAAAGCGAGCGGTGACTTAAATTTTCATTATTATTTTCCTGCTTACAGTCGTTTGTCGTGCAACAACAAAGCCTCGCCTACGCCCACAAGCACGCGCCCAGTTAAATCCGTTCCGGACGTCCTTTTTAAATAATAATCGAATCTGGTCGTAATTATAAGTTGTATATATATATATTATAGACATTAGACTAGTATCCGGTAAAAGCATAGACGTGAAACTTCGTCTGCGATTTAATATTCTGATAATAATATTATATATAATATAGGTAATAGGTAATGTGATACCGTTATTTCACAATGACTACTCTTGTACTTGGAATTTTATTTATATTTTATTTTATACAAACCACGACATGATCCACGGGCTGAATATCATTTGAAGAAGTGAGCTATGAGATACGAGAGATTTAAAACGAACGGTATAGTTGTTAAACGCAAATAGTGCATTAGTAAAACATATACATAATGATAATATATTATTTTTATTTGTTTTTTAACGATAGGTTCTACATGTGTCGTAACTATCACTAAACAGTCTGCAATAGTACAATAAACGAATTCGTTGAAAATATACTTAACATTCATCATGAGGAATAATATTTACGAACTATAATGAAAGTACGATGTACTAATACTATAATATTTATTATTATAGTGCGTGAATAAAATATTTTGAAGTTTTGAACCTTAAGAACAAGTTATTTTTGATTATTACGTTTTATTTTCTGGACATACGCGCACTATATGTCTATATACAATCATGATTCATTAGTCATATTTATGATGTATCACATGAGGTGGGGTCATGAGACTTAAATTGTTGGCTGGGATTCGGTTTGTCCAACAAAATACAATATTATTTGTTTGAAAAAATATTTAATTTAATGATTGTATTTATGTTTATTGTAGTATTGTACTATGGTATACCTATAGTACCCAGTGGCGTGCTCAACTTTTTTGTATACATGAATATGTTTGACTTGGTATTCTCAGACCACGTTATTAAACAGTATGTATACATTAATTATTGCTTTTATCAAAAATTTTATAGATGGAAAAAAATAAGCCAAATGTGGGATATGACACATTTTATCCGCTCTCATAGTCTCGTGAGCACGTCCCTGTATATACCTATTCAATTTCCAATACAATACAGTCATTTATCCCATAAAAGTATATAGAATGGATAAGTACATTGTACATATATTGGACTTCAATAAACCCAAACTTTATTAGTATCTACGCATTCTAACAGTTTTATTTATTTCATATTTACATTTTTAAAATACATAATTATAAACTTCTTGACTTTAAAAATTTTGTGAACAATTCATATTTTAGAGTGCTATTAACTAGTCACATTATTTATGTAATTTATATAATTACTAGTCACGTATAATTTATTGAAAATCGTTTTAGTTTTTTAACAAAGAAAACAGAATAATTGTTAAAGAAAACCAGTTAAAACATGCATTTGTAATTTAATGTTTATTATTTTATTAAGTATGTACATTTACTAAATGTATACGTATTCCCTGACCCTTGTACACATGTTTACAAAATATAATTGTCATGAATACATTAAAAAAAACTCGTCTTTTTATACAGATTTTAATTTTTTTAGTATTCAAACATGTCGAGTCACGGCTGTGGTGTGCTGTGTATTCAAAATTTATGTTATGTAACATTTTTGTACATTAAATATTAGTAGCTAGTTAAAAAAATCAAACGATTAAAAACATCGAAATACTATTACTATAAAAGCGGGAAAATGGATATCACTGTGCTGTACAAAGTGCACAGTAGGTTACAAGTGGGTTGATGTAATGGATGGAATTCAATTTGAATCCAAAGATAATATATCATTGTATACGAAAAACGATTCTGAGCAGATACGGTTTATCTGTCTGGGATATATTAATAGGTATAAATATAAATACTTATTGAAATATTTGACTTTCCAGTGGACATTTTTTTTTTTTTTTTTTTGATAAAGGTAAACAAACTTATAAGGGATCTTGAATTAAATATTCAAATCTTAGATTTAAAAAGAAAATTTTTTATGAATTTCTATCTAAGATAAGTTGAACATTCCCATAATTTTTACGTATTTAGTAAAAATTTTAACTTTAAATGCCTATAAAAAAAAATCGTTCCTGTGTATTTTTAATATTTTTCAACTGCTATTGAAATAATATGTTGGAAGCCTTATATTAAATTTTTAAGTTTAAAAAAATGTTATTGACATTAATAGAAAAAAAAACTAAAAAAGTTGAAAAATTAAAATGTCAATAAACAGCTCAAAACAATTTGAAAATCTTATCGAAAATAGAAAATGCTTATATAAACATTCAGTGAATATGTCAAGTGTTTGCGGTCATTTGTTTTAGAGTTACACCAAAATAAGAAAATCGCTAAATGAGAAATCTAGTGAAAATCCAATGTTGTAAACATTTAAATTTCAAGGACTCATAAAAATTTAATTGACTTTCTGGTGGATATTTTTTTTTTATGATCAACGTTGAAAAACTTATAAGAAACCTTGTATTACATTTTTAAATCTTAGATTTGAGAAGAAAATTTTTATGAATTTCTACTTTAAAATAATTTGCGCATTTTCTTGATTTTTACGTATTTTGTCAAAATTCAAACTTTGAATGCTTGTAAAAAAAAAAAATTGTGACTATGTATTTCTTTTATTTTTCATCTGCTTTTGTAACAATATATTAAAAGTCTTGTATTAAATTTTCAAGCTTTTCTACCCAATAAATAAATTTTT
The DNA here is from genome assembly GCF_037042655.1 of Diuraphis noxia. Taxonomy (NCBI): domain Eukaryota; kingdom Metazoa; phylum Arthropoda; class Insecta; order Hemiptera; family Aphididae; genus Diuraphis; species Diuraphis noxia. The sequence goes on along the minus strand of NW_028301714.1, from coordinate 21,291,241 downwards.
AATGATATTAATTTAAAAAAAAACTAATAATGATCATATAAATTGCATATACCTATAAATAGTTCACTAAAGTCGAAATTTTTTGAAAATTGTGGATAGAATATACTTATATAAACATTCGGTGAAAATTTCATTTATATATGGTCATTTCTTTTAAAGTTACATCAAAAACCAAATTTGATTTTGTCGAAAACTGATTGTGCGTAAAATTTCCCGTTTTTCCCTTAATTTTTAGTTTGTTTATCCCAATTATTTAGTAAAAATATTGAAATTTTACATTATACAAACTAGATTCACTTTCTGATCTAACAAGGTACTGAAGTCGAAAATCGAAGCATTTTTACTGCTCCAAAACGTGATGACAGTAAAAAAAAAAAACACATCATGGTAAAATCAATACATTCCTCACTCCACTCAGAATCTAAAATATATTTTTATAACTGTACCTGCCCGAATTTTATATCTACTTTTACCAAACTAAGGTTTTACTCGCATTTACATTTAAGCTGATAAATTAGTGTTATTTAAATTTAAATACATCAATTGTAAGTGTAGTTTATAAATAATAAATACATATAATACACCTAAGTACTGTAGGAACAGTATTAATATTACAAATATACTATACAAACTCCATTATGTCTCTACCTGGGTTTAGTTTGATATAATTATCAGTGGAAGATATACAGGGTGTCCCGCGAGGATTTGCTTATTGCGATATCTCCTGAGATACTAAATCTGTTTTTTTAATTAGACTCACAAGAGCTACATGTATTTTATTTTTAAATTTTGAAAAAAATAAAGATACCTGGTAAAGTTTATTTTTCTGAAAATTTTAACCTTTCAACATTTTATTTTCATTAATTTCACGATTTTTAATAATTTTTTTAGTTTATAGATAAAACAGCAAAAAATTATTCGGGCAGCAAGTCCCCCTATGGTTAATGGGTATATCCTCGCGGGACACCCTGAATAGTTATATATATATATAAGAATGAAAAATGTATTTCAAAAACTCCTTATGTTTAATTTGAATTAAAGTGAAAGAGAACATTTTTAAGGAAAAACAATTTATATTTGACTTCTTCTTTACCTGACTTTTTATTTTACAATACATTATTAAAGATAAAACAATTAAAATGTTTGATCTATAATTTAACATGTTTATGATAAAAATAAATATGTATATTTATGTATAAGTACAATAATAATTGTCAATAAACATTACTCTGCTAATATTAATTGAAGCCCTAATAAAGTTCAGGTAATGTTATGAAAACATTTAAATCTATAATTTCGAATAAAACGTTTTAAAATAAAATATACACCATAAGGGGACTACAAAATTATCTGTGGAGTCTGTAGCCTCCATATCACCATGATGCTTACTACGCTCATGGTTTTACATAAAAATTATGTTATGTTTACTCATAGGTACCTACGCATAATATATAGTAGGTATACTAGAGCAGTATAATTTTATTAGGTATACTCGTTACTATCATAAGCGAGATGTGAAAGTATAATATTTTATTTTACCTTCTCCAACATATTATATTCTAGAATAAAATACACACATTTAATTGGTTTGACTAAAAAATTATATTTTTGAACCAACATACCACGGTGTGTCGGTGTTCATTGCAACATGGATCGCTGAATGCTGATGCATGTACCTACTACCTATATTATGGTATACCTATCCATATTATAGTTATTACATGTTAGTTATTACTTATAACTTATTAGTCATTACTAATTACAATTTATCTTTTCTATATACTATATAGAAACATGGCATATTTGATAAAATATGTGTATGGTGTATTTGCGTTATGTGATTTATAAATAGGTATCTGTTATACGATTGTTCATAAATGAGTATAGGCATATACCTACTTCGAAGTACATACTGTATTACTGTAGAATGCAGATATGCGTTAATTGTTTCACAATGTAATACATCTAGTCATCTATTTTCTGGTACCTATATGGTCCAAGGGAGATTTTATAGTTGGACCCCATTCCATGATCTATATATGTTTAGTATATATCCTGTTTATATTACAACCACCGTTGTGTAGCAAATGTTGAAAACTATCAAAACAAATATGTGCGTGGTCTGAATCCCAAAATTTCAAAAGGGAGATCCGTTCTGTGAAATACACGAATAATAATAATTTTTTAAAAAGATTTATAACTGTTGATCATGATCATTATATTTATATAAATAAATAATATATCATATTCATATATATTTAATCAATAATCATACATAATAGCGACAGTTTATGTTATACAGATTTGATAAACTCTATATTATATACTATATAATTTTATAATGTTTACTAAATAATCATAATATATGACTTTATGAGTTATGGTTCATTTCAAGATAAATTCATAAGTTGCAAGACGCAGTACCATATGGTATATGACAGTGGTTCTCAACCGGTGTGCCGCAAAATCGACTGGATGTGCTTCGAGAAATGTCTGATATTTGTAATTATGCTGATTAAATATATTGAAAACAGTACCTTATTTCATTAAATTTGTATTGAGTGTGACGCGAGAACTTGTGATTTATAATAGTTGATAATTAATGGATAATTAACAATGTGCGCACGGGGCTAGCATAATATTATATTGTGCACCTGCATTTTTTTTTTTAAATTTATGTCTTCTCGCGCCAGTGTAATTTGAAATGACTCAACGTTTAAGGATAATATTATGTTTGTTTTCTGTTACTATGATTTCATAATAGAACTATTTAATTATCAAACGTGTATGATATAATGCAGTTGATAGTGAATTTGAGAGGCTATTAAGTCTCATCTTTTGCTTAAAATTATTTTTTTTACAGACCATTCAAAGTATAAATATTAAAATGAACTTTTATTTATGAAATTATAAACAGGTTCTTTAAAACGCTTATTTTATGTATATACATGCATATTACTAAATAAGTTAGGTTTTTTTACTTGTCCCCTACTCCGGACCCCAAGTACAAGTCATGTACGTATACAATATATGAACTATGGTATTGGTATATCGATATATCTTGTAAGCGTAAAGTAAATAGCTACGTCGCTACGTGTAATAGTATATACATACATAACGTACTAACGGAAATTACTCAATTTCCTGGCCTCTCTTTAATATAGCGTTTCGTACATGTTTTGCAATTTACCAAGAACAACGCCTTCTACTATTTAGGTAGTGTACCTGTAAAAATACTGGTACGTTAAAAATTAAATTTAATCCTTTATATTATGTATACAGAGTGATTCAACAAGCATACTGACTTTGATTAGGCTATTTAAATTCTGGATTCTTTTAAATTCTTGAGGACCATATTTTCAAACATTTACATTTTCTATACCATCATTAAAGAAGTGTTCTGTGGTAATACAAACTTTATTATTATTTTCGAATGAGAACTATTATATGATTACAATAAATTGTTAAACGAATGGGTTTTTTCAAAAATGTTAGTTAAAACTCAAATGAGTGGTTTTTGAGGTACCTATCTAACCTTGTGTATTGAGGATATAAACTTTTTATTACTAGAACTATTTGTATAAACGTTATGTGCATTATGTAGGTACATGGGAATTATAATTTATATATATGTAAATTCTAGCTGCATATACTACCCACAAATGAAATCTCCAACTGCAGCAGATTAAAAACGTGGGATTTATCTTATATGTTACAGCTTACAGCGATAATAGCCTTAAATAGGTATTATACCTGATACACAATACATACGTATACTAGCTGTATAGTATATAATTTTTTATTTGTGATTTTTTTTTCAACGAATATGATACGACTGATATGAGCAATTTTAAAAAACTCAAGTTAAACTACGTGTTTCTTTTTTAGTTATGACTTTATGAGTTTATATTATACAATCAGTCATCAGAATTATAAATACATTCCGATTAAAATATTTCATACATATGATTCACGCTCTAATGTTTGACATTGATGGATGGATTTCGATAAACATTGCTGGTGCATGTTATAATCAGAATATACCTAAGTATGTTTTATACTAAAAATTAACAAATGCGTATTTTGTGATACGATTATATAGTATAATTTATACAATTAGTATACATCAATATGTTTAATATTAAGTAATTTATCCAACTCATAATATTTAGATCTGAAACTTTATGTATTTTTTTTTTTTTTTTTGTTAACGACTAAGTGCTTACTCTAAAATAATTATATAAGAAATATTTATTTTAACATTTAATTATTTATGTATATAAGTTATAACTAATAATATTTACCATTACCAATGCTATTACTATAATTAAAGGCCTAAATCTAACCTATTTAATATTAGATACGTGTTAATAATATATACGTTATACCATAGACGGATAGACCTATCGGGCAACCGGGCATTTCCCGGTGGGCCCCCTTCATATTTCGGTAATTTTCAGGACCCTTTAATATCATTATGTATCATTAAATTTTTTTTCATGTGGGGGTCCCTTTTTAAAATTTCCCGGTAGGCCAAAAATGGCCGTTATACTGATATCTATATAATCGTATACAGAACAACGCTAATAATTACAGCGCACAGTTGAAAAAGAGGAATGATGTGTGAAGCGACAAGATGCAATAATAATGGTTGCAAGCTGCTGCAGATATTAAATTTCAGTGGATACAAATTAATGTAGGTAATTTGTGACCTTGAGAGTGCAATTTATTAGGCATATTGAACTGCATTTCCTATAGAATTAAAAATATGTAGGTTTACTTGACGTCATCCGAGGACGATGTCTGTTTAGTGTGAAGTGTGTGCCTACTATTAATGATACCTAATTTATAAATATGCACTTCTGCACATGCGTGTATGCACTAATATATATATTATATCAAACAGTTACTCCCCAGAAAAAACTAACAGTTTACTGTGACAGCGTACCGCGTAGTCTAAACAACTTATTTAAGTATTCAACACTAACGAGCTTTGCAGCGTTGGGTAAGTTGATATATTAAACATTATTTATGTAGAGTTAAAATAATAAAATGCATAGGTAATTTATATTTATACTTATTGTTTCTGAAATTAAAGTTAGATATTTTTAAATAGGTAAAAGTACGTAAAATAAACAATAATATAATATTGTTTTTTAAGAAACGTACAGGTATTTATCAGTTATCATATATATTATACGATATACTTAAGTAAATACTATTGATGTCAGACATACTTTAAATCGATCAATAATATGATTTAAATCACATTCATTAGATGGAATTGGTTTTTTTTATTATTCACAAATATTTCAAATGTTTTTATTTATCATAAATTAGGTATTGAGTATAATAGTAAAGATATCAGATGAGTAAGGAATTTGCCTTTGGGTTGTATTTTGTTATGTATAAACTCTATACTTTAAACAATTAAGTATTACACATTTACACTATATAAGTACACCACCCTGCACGTTTCATAATGTGAACAAACATTTTCATGGTCATCCGTGAAAAATAATCCATTCATGCCTACTTTAGTGTACAATATTTCCTACTTAATGTTAAAGTATTCTCATTTGATTATTAAATTGCAATTTGTAATTATTAATAATTAAATGAAAATCAATTTTTAATGGTATTCAGGTGTATGTACTATGTACATATTAACTTAATAAGTTGCAAGAAGAATTCGATTTTTCAATTTTTTACAGAAACAACAAATAGATATTCAAAAATTGAAATCCAAATCATACGTAAAAACTCAAAATAGAAATTTCACTGATTTATTGATTATTTATTTATCGAATAACTGAAAGAAGGTACCCTCTTCCTCTATCATAACATTCATAACTGCAGTTATTTAAAATATTATTTTATTAAATATTAAGATTATACATATTCAACTATATTATAGGCATCTGTATATAAATATAACTAAATTGCGAATGCTATGATTGATGAACATCATGGACCCAATATTATAAATTTGTGTGCACCTGTAGATCATTTAGGTGGATGGTGGACGAAGGAAAAATAAAACGATATAATCTTAAAGGAATTAAAGTTACCACTTTGAAAATATATATATTATGTATTTTACATCTTTACCTATAACCTACATGTCTTACCTTTATATGCAAGAGACGCTATATCATATGTTTCTATAATGCGGTAGGCTGGTAGTTCGGTTTAGAATAAAATACCATACGTATGATGGCATATAATATACGCACCTATTAAATACGTGGGTGCACTTTGCATATTATAGTGCACACGGAAAACGGAAAACCTATACAAAAAACTAATATTGTAAAGTTACGATCGGCGGTGTGCATGCATCACGTGTCATCTAATCTACACTTATTGTGGAGTCGTGTGGCTTAGCGTTTCACAAAAGGGTCGCTCTACCGATCGGCGATCACACGGATATTATTCATATTTCTTATCAACTGTACACAGTAAAATAATTCAACCCACGAATAAAAAAAAAACAGCGCCTGCGTGGCGTGTGTAGTGATTGGGGACATCCGACTAAATCTACTAAACTACGCGTTCATAGACACAAATAGCATTTACAATTTGAAGGGGATGGTGAGCTGAATATACCTACTATAAAACTTACTATTGAATGAACTTAAAAAAAAATAAATTAGGATATGTTTGGGGGACTTAGCCCTCTTCCCCACTATTTGCGCCTACGTGCGTGCTATTATGTAAAATTATCGTAAACCTTTGACGTGATATTTTTATACAACATGTTCAGGACACTGTATGCATGGATTTTTATAATTATTATATTATAGTATTAAAGTTCTTTGGTGCGCACATTTTTAATGGACGTGGTCATTTGCATACTAGCTTATAAGCATATAATAATTATCGCGACGATGATTCAACAATATTTTAAGTGTTTTTTTCCGATCGCCGGACACCCTATATTTGTTAGAATTCCACAGTAAGCGAATATAACATTATATTGTGTATACTTCGCAGTAAATGACGATTAAATAAGTACGGTGTACCTATACATATAGTTCACCGAGTATATAGGTGTATTGTATTCGATAACATTAAAAAATACGATTACGAGTCGTAAAAAATTACGCCTGCTTCTTATAATAATAATATGTGATGTTTTAATGTTTACAATTTTGAAACATTGAATTTAATATTATGTTATGTAAAATTATTGAAGGCATATTTTATTGCACTATTAATACTGAAAATTTCATACTTCATCATCAGATTTACTACCTACCCATAACGATTGTATCTTGATTTTTCATAAAAGTTAACTGCGTAGACATATCTATTATTTCTTTTATGCAAGTTTGTACGTTTGCTGTACATTTTGTTTGGATAATTAAAAATACATGATCCAAAAATATAGATATTTTATTAAAGAGGCATAATAAATGAATAAACTTAAAATCCGATAATTTGTTTAAGAATTCACTGGACAAAAAATAGATCCCAGTCTTCCTCTTCCGTAACACACAATGCATTTTTTTTTAATTCTGTTAAATTGACACTGATGTAGCTGTTGCTCTAGAGTGATAGTTCCATTGTTTTTCACATTTTTCTGGTTACTTAAACTACTTTACTCGTAGAAGTTCACTTCGTTTTGATGACGTACTAAAAAATGTATGAAACATTGCTAGGTCACTTTTTAACAATCTAACAGCTTTAATTGTTTTAGATCCATGTAAAAAAACTAAATTCAGATGATTAGCATAACTATGTATGAACATAGTTAGCATTTGGATAAGTGTTATTTAACCAGTACACTTCTTACTATTCCTGGCTCCTGCCATAACTGCAGCTCCATCATAAGTTTGACATATAATTTCATCACTTATATTCCATTTTAACTTTGTTCTAATAAAATATTTGAAAGTTCTAGAGCTATTGTATCTATTGATACTCAAAAAATCCAATAAATCTTTCTTCAATGTTGTTATCAATTTATTACATATCTAAAAATAATACTAATTTGTGATTCACACGATATGTTTGTAGTTTCGTCTGCTTGAATAGAAACAAATTTTGCTTTATTTAATTAATTCATAATTTACATATTTACAACTTCTGTAATACAAAATATTAAATCATTTTGAATATCACTAGATGTTCCTTTAAAACTTGAGTTTGACAATTAATAATGCTTAATCAAATGTTCTTCTTGCGATAGTAGATTCAACAGTTCTAAATAATTACCTTTATTTACTGACGTTACATTTCTATCTTGTTCACATAAGACATAAAGGAGACTCTTGCTTTCCCAAATAACAAACAACTTAAATTAAACGAGATAATGTACAACGGTTATTTCCGACTTTTTCATTATATTTCAATGCTGCTAAACGCCTTCCTTCCGACACATGATGATCTATTCGGCCGAGCAACTGAAATTGTTCTTAATAAAATAAATGCTCTTAGAAATTGCATGTTTACTTGCTGTACGATCAAAGTTTTTAACTCCTGTGATACCTTCATATCTCCATTTTTTTTCTCTTCCAAATAGTAAATAATAATAACAAAATAATTTATTTTTAGTTTGACTTCCAGTAAGCCAAATATATTTAAAATACTGAAACATTCGAATTGTTTTACTGTCTAACACATCCAAATTTAAAATGGGCGTAGGTCTATTTTTCTTTGGCTCTAGTTTTTGTTCGTAAGAATAACTATTAATACCATTCCTAATAATGTCGTTAATTAAATCAGTCGAAGATTCCATTTTATCAACGTAAAAAGTAAAAATATAATAGTACAGAAAACTACAACATTGGACGTGCTAACGAGTAACGGTAGACCGAAAACAAAATTACTAAAACGGATATCTAGTGGCCGGCATGTCTCGTCTAAACGTTGCGCGGCGTGTATTCTAACCCAAGTCTAAAACCCTGCGAACGGCGCCTCGCATAACCGACGCACTGCCAACTGCAAAACCACTATATAATGGAATGGGTAATCGGAATAAAAATCCCCGGAAAAGAAATCCCCGGAAAAAAAATCCCCAAAGCAACTATTTAGTATTTAAATTATAATAATAAAAATAATAATATTATCTTTATATACCTATATTATTAATTAACATATATCATTAAAATACGCAACAAATATGTAGTAAAAATCATTAATATATGCAACAAATATGCATTTACAAAATTTATATTTAAAAATTCAAAGTTGTACTTAGTATGAAAAAAATATAAAATAATAAAATATAAATGTATAAATAAATACATAAATATTACTGTTACCGTCCAAAATGTTCGCAACATTTTCAATGAAATACGCAACAAATATGCATTTACGGTCAAATATGCAATATAAAAATTTAACAGAGAATACCAATTAGTAGGGCCCAAATTTTTTTGTTACGCCACTGATCCGGGCTCTAATCATAAGAGTCTCATGTGCAATGCCAAGCGGAATGACTATAATACTATATAATATATATAACTTGACTAACTCACTGGACAGTGGACACTGACTGATAAACGTTGAGCCTGAACAATGATAGATCAATGATGGAATGTAAATAAAACCACCCTCAATGACTGCCACAGAACTAACAACATCGTTGAAGGATGGAATAATAGGTTTTCCAAACTAGTTGGTCAAAAACATCCTACAATATGGAAACTTATTAGGAAAATTAAAAACGAAATTGATGCCGATCGAGCACAGTTAGCATTGGATGCTTTAGGTGAACCAAGACGTACAAAAAGAGGACAAAATCAAACAATAAATATCCGCTTGAAAGAGTTGGTTATAAGACAAAGTGAAGATAAATTAAGCATTGGAGACTTTTTGACAGCTGTGTCGAACAATATAAGAAAACGAACCGATTGAACCGTATCTGACTGTAATTATATATATTTATTTTACTATTAGATTACTATAGAATCTGACTATAATTATTTATATCTTTTTGTTGATTATTAATAACTATAAACTAATATTATATTTATTATTATTATTATTATTTTTTTTTACTATCTAATATACTCTAATATACTAATTAGTAATTACTAATTAGGTATATTATTATAATTATGTAATTTTTTAAATAGTTGCTTTGAGGATTTTTTTTCTGTTTAATTAATTCTGTTCATTAATATTTATGTATTTATTTATACATTTATATTTTATTATTTTATATTTTTTTCATACTAAGTACAACTTTGAATTTTTAAATATAAATTTTGTAAATGCATATTTGTTGCATATATTAATGATTTTTACTACATATTTGTTGCGTATTTTAATAATATATGTTAATTAATAATATTGGTATATAAAGATAATATTATTATTTTTATTATTATAATTTAAATACTAAATAGTTGCTTTGGGGATTTTTTTTCCGGGGATTTTTTTCTGAGGATTTTATTTACCGAGGATTTTTTTCCGGGGATTTTTTTTCCGGGGATTTCTTTTCCGGGGATTTTTATTCCGGGATTCAATGGAATGAGATACGCGTCCCAATGTCTCAACATACCTAATTTCCATTCGTATAAAATTGTTGTGTAATGGTTGCAACGGACTATTTTATTTTTCGATGACATTTATTTAATACCATAATTATCATTTTTTAAATTAAATATTTATTAATAATAATTATTAATATAAATGAGAACTGAAGGTTGACACTGTATCATTGCCTCTTATGAATAATGAGTTATGAGTTTATGACGTTTCGCCTGTTTGTTATGACCAAATATTTTTAATGAATGTTCTCAGAAACTAAAAAGCCAAACAAATACATACGACGTCAATAGTCAATGAGACAATGATTATATAAATTGGTACTATATAGCCAATATATAGGTACCACAGACTACTCATATAGTTTGTGTAGGCAGTAGGTAGTAGGTACTATATGTTATATACCAATATACAATATAGCAATATACCTGTAAATATTAGTATAACTACAAAAACCTTACAATTACTTGTCTATTGTAAAATTTGTACATTGTACATTTATATTTTGTTTGTATCGTATATTTTTAAATTTCTTAGCACAAGCAACTTTATTGTGTAATATTTTACAATAAACATACTAATATTAAATCGGTATGTATATTGGAAAAATTCCAATAGCAATGCCTTTTGAAATAGTGAATTTGTGTAAATTAATTAATATAATAATAGTATGGCAGCTGGTCAGCTTAAACAGTAAAATTTAAACGATAATTATTGAAATTATATAATAGTTGGATTATTCATTAACACGTGCAACAGTATTGCAAAATAATAGATAAAGTAAAATGCGTTACCTATATTTTTAGAATTTACTTATTCAACTTATTGTCTTATGAGTTATGAATAGGTATATGGGCATCGGACATATGGTATCTAATACTATCTACATCAGGAGATGGAAAATGTGTACTTTGAAATCTGATTATATAAAATAATAAAATATATAACCTAGTATACTTAGTACTTAATAGATAACTGAATATAAATATTATTTCATTACTTTTTGACAAGAGGACACAGGGCAGTGACTAATAATAATACTACCATTAACTAATAACTATAATAAGTTTGTTTACGCCAATGCTTCCGGTCGATATTATCTATAAGCAGATATACTATAATTAAATATGTTCAAATGGGAATAAGAACGGGACGCTGTATTTATTTAACATAAACAAGTCAAATCAAAGTATCAGCCCGTGGAGGATCTTTGAGTAACGCGCACTCAAGATACATGTACGTGGGGAGACTACAAATGTCCTTACTTCCTTTCACACATGAATACACAAACACAATATTGTTATTTACCACCAATTCGATTTTCATGACAACAACAGTCAACAGAGCTAGCTTGGATCATATAATAAAAATATGATCTAATATCAAAAATTATAATTATAATTCATTATTGTTATTATCGTCGTTATTAATCAAAGGCAACGATCGAAGGCCGTTCAGCATAATATATCAGCTATACGCTATACTAATAATTCGCGAATATCCGCCAGTGTTTAAATTTGAAATTAAATTTAAACGGAATACCAATTAAATGCTTCTCTACTCGCAATAATAAAAAAGCTATCAGAGTAATGTTTAACAACTCAAGATCCCTCTCTCTATACTCACTCTGTTGTACTCTGTTTGTTATTTAAGATCCATTAATTTTTCAAACCAAAATTATAACAACAGTCTAAAAACTCAAGAAACGTCTAAAATAGGAAGAAAAATACAGAAAGTCAGTAATTTCCAAAAAGGCAACCGGTCGTCAGATTTAGCAATGGCAATAAACGAATAATCGATTGGCGATTGCCACAAACCTTATGAATTTATTATATACTACGTTTATATGATGGCGTTAAAACGCTCGTGTTATATGTTGCTTAAGAATTTATAACCGATTTAATTTTTAAACCGTCTTAACGTAATCATGTATAAACGTAGTAATATACAAAAACCCGCGTGTGTACTGTACTGTGCTATCTCCATATTATCTTACAAATATAGGTACATAGCATATTTGCATTAAACCGTTCCAATTCTATGCAATTTATGTATGTTATGAATTATAATTATAAACATGTATTTATGATGCATTATTCTACATTGTTACAGCACATTCAAATATTCAATCATTGAATCATTGTACCTAGTTGTTTATCATTGAGTAACACTCGCGTGGGTTTTACCTTTTACCACTTATTCTTTAACTATAGGCCATAGGTGTTACATAGTAATTCCAGTGATCGTTTTAGAAGGGGAGACTGAGGAGTGCATCGTACTTTATTAAAAATAATATACAAAAGTTGAAGATAGAGTCCATTATTTATTGCATTTAAAACGCTCTCAATTTACGAAATGGTATTTTAATGTTTTTAAACAATTTTGATATTTACGTATACAGTATACTGACATATGTAGGTACTGTATGATGCATACTAATAAAAATATTTGATATAAGATGTCATGTGGGAATTTTCGTAACTCTTAGTTATTATTCAGCTAGGTTAAATACGTATTATAATATAATATCAGTATTAAAAATTATTTTGAAAGTTATAACTTTTAAGTTACATAACTTAATTTAAATTAATAATTTCACATTATTTTTCAATTATCAATATTTGATATGTGACACAATAGAAATAAATAACTATAAAAATATATTTAAGGTCGATGAAAATTTATAAAACAATAACTGCACTTAAAAATTTGAAACATATGTAGCACTTGTCTCATTGTCTGAGAAAACTATTCATGCATTTCTTTAAGCCATTACAGAAATCTGGAAAAACAATTGATGTGGTGACGTATTGACGTTTTTTCTCAGTACAATATTATATATTTTGTAATAATGCGTTAAAGTCTAATTAGTTCAATTTAATAATTGACGTGTTACGTACATGTTATATATTATTTATAAATATTATATTATGTAGGCATTGTATTCGTGTATAGGTATAGACGATACAGTACGTATACTCGTGTAAAGTTTCAAACATATCCAATTATTACTACCTATACCAATACTTATCACAGCTGCTAATTAACACTGTAATATTTGTCCAACAGTATTTCGTGACTGTATTAAATATAATGTATAAGAGTTTGGAAAAGGAGTTATGTCTAATATAGCTTCACGCGAGTTGTGGGTACAATAGGATTGTTTTGAATTCCTAACATCGCACGTTTCTAATACACGTGGAATACAATAGTAATATAATGTATTATACTATTAAAGTATTATATACCTTTATTAAAATTTCCTACTATACAATAAGTGCGATAAACACGCTGTAGATAACTAATATACAATTTACACTGGCATCGCGGTGACTCTGTTTATATCTACATATTATTCTATACGTTCTCCAGTCGAAATTCCAGTGCTACGAGTACATCTACGTGATGATTCCAAAGCGTAAAACCGACATCAAACGAACCGATCCTGTCTGTGGCAATGGGACACTGCAGCGTGTGTATGGTGTATAATATATAGATATACACAGTGTGATAAGTGGAAAGGAATGCAGACCACAAACGTGACCTCCTCCGCGGGTTAACAGTTTTCAGATTTGTATTATACGTGGTACGTGGTGGGTCTAGCCTAAGGTACCTATATATACCTATAGTGCCTACAATTGTCTACATATATATATTTACGTGGCACGGTACACCTTCCTTTCAATATGGTATAGATGCACATGCACGCACGCGCACACGACTAGAAGCAGCTGAGGAGTTAGGAATGCAGTTTTTTATACGTCCATGCGGTGGCGTGTATATTGATAATAAATAATAATAATAAAATATAATATGTGTTTATAGTGTTAAAAAGTATTCCCAAAGGATATATTTGACTTAATCTCCTGCAGGAAAATTCCTCGTGTCTTTTGTACTCTGTAATCTGTATGACTGTATAGCCGCAGGTTTAAATGCAGGCGCAAAAATTAATGCACCCATTATTATATCTGAAATATTGTTGCAAAGAAAAAAAGCGGAAACCGATTGGGTACAATAGTAGCTTGGTTATATTATATCAATATAATATTATACCTATTGTCAACACTACGGTTCCTACAGTACTACACAGAGGCGTACTCAGGAGTTTTCAATGGGGGAGGGGTGAACATTTTGTTTTTTATTACTGGGACTTTGTCACCTTCTTTTAAAAAATTTTGATAGATTATCAACATTGATGTTTGATAGAGATCTAATCTTACTTATCTTACTTACCTATCTAATCTTACAGTTCTTAACAGATAATGCATGCAATCGTTTTATATTGCATTGCGTTCCATGTTTCAGCTGCATACAAATGTATTTCGTCTGAATTTTGATACTCCGACTTTTCTGTTGTCTGATGTTTGTATTGAATTATTTTTTGTATGTAGTATGAAATACCTATATATAATATAATTATAGATGAAAATGTAATAAAATATTTTAATTATATTTTCGGATTTTTTGTCCGACATTAAAAAAAAATAAATCCGGATTTTTTGTTAATTTTTTTCAAAATGGACTTTTTGTCCTCGGACTTTTCATCCGGGATTCATTATTGTGTTTTCTGTCTTTAGTCTTTGCTCTTTTTAATTATCAGTCATCAATACTCATCATTATATTCAGTATTCACTATTACTGAAATGACGGACGCGTAAAATGTCCTAACAGTATAATTTTAGCCAAAAAATATATTGTAAAAAATAATCTAATAAGACAATAATTTTATCAGAACCGTATCTTATCCGTAATATTTTACCCAATTGTTGAGATGTAATGGTTAAACTAAAAGCTAATATAAAAAAAAAATCCAAAAAATTTTTCATCTCAACCGTATTTAATTCGAAAAATATTTGGTCGAAAATAAAAAGGCGGAAAATACGAAAAGTATTTTATCCGAGATCAAATTTACGAAAAATATTTTAACTCTTCTCCTTGTGCGTCGTACCTACACTGGTACCTACACTAATATACTACCGTTTTTCAATTAAAAATTCTCATTACGAGTGGAAATATAGAACTATAGAAGGCATAGATAATATTGTATATAAATGGAAATACTGAATGACGGAATGATCTTCACTAATTTATTGAAGTCGTAATTCGTAAGTGTATAACACACAGCTAGACGTCTAGACCGTGGAGGCAGCTGGGTCTCAAGATTGAGGGTTGTTCTAGGGGCTTTAAATTTTAAGGTTTTTTTCCTAAATAATAAATTTCATTATACTCAAAAAGTACTATTTCTACTTATGATATATATATATTTATTGAAGTCATTTTCTTCTAAAAAAATTACTAGTAGATAGTAGTACATTATCGGCCTCCGGAGACTTAGATTCGACATTTTTAATGAAAATTATAATTTATAATGCTATGTGAATGGCTTTTGGCTTATCAGATGAAAATAAACTACAATTCTTTAAAAATGACATTACTTGTGTAAAAGAGCAAAAGTAGTGAAAAGGGTCGGGTCATGTTTTGGGGCATAATATTATTTTCCCCAAAAGGGAGAAAGAATAAACAAGCCGTCGCGGTCGACGTCAATAATCCGACCGTCTAAATTTTCGTGGAATGCGACTGGCGCTGAGCACGACGTTGCCGTTTCGCCACTGCGTCAATGGACCGACCGGTTTCGTTCCCACACCACTGGGCGGCAACGTGGCGGCACGTTCCCCGGCGGACGTGCGCCATTGGGGGCAGATGGTTTTCACCCGAACAACTACTCCTCCTAGACATTTCTGTTGTGCAAGTACACACTACACGTCTCTCCCCAATCATGTGCACATGCTCATTGTATGACATAATATAAATAATAATAATAATTATTATTATCATAACAATAATATGCATCCACTGATGTACCATAATATACTTTTTACTTTTTAGCCTATACTATACTACTATATTGGATAATATAGGGTATGTAATATGGATGCATCGGAGCTCGTCGTTTATCTACCGCTACACCATCTGCTATATTATTGTTAAGATGGTTTTTGGTGTTTTTCTTCTTTCCGCACTCACCAGAACGAATGAACTCGGCCGGAAACTTCTGTTATTTAGTATCATAGTACTCTGTAAATGAGATTTCGTTTGGAATTGTTCATACTTACCGCTACCCCACTTCTATGAATAATTTAATACTCGGATATTTCAAATTTTAAAATACGGTAATTATAATAGTAATATATACTAAGAAAACAAGTTCTAAAATAGGATGATATTGTAGTTCAATTGGTGGTATACTGGTATCACATGGGTTAGAAAAAATGTATTTAATATTTTTAAGTAATTTTAATAATCAATGCTATACTGATCTAATCATTGGTAGATACCACGCTACTCGTACCTTTGTTATGGTAGCATATTGTGAATTATGGGCGCCAGAACTTGTGAGGCCGTGTATCGTATGTCACACCAACAACACTTCGTCAAAACTCCATTTAAAAAAAAACAAAGTTAGAAAAAATAAATAAATTTAGTAATGATTAAATCTGTAAAAGACGTGATATAATATGGGCACATTAGAAACTATGTTAAATGTAATTTCATAATATAACAAATTCCTATGATGACAAATAAGATCAATTGTAATGTTAAATACTTAAACTTAGTTTCCATATTTTATCACGTCTTTTAAAGATTCAATTATTACCAATTTTTTTTTCTAACTTAAATTTTTTTATACGGAGTTATGACGGAATGTTTTTAGTGTGATATCAGCTATTTGTTTTATAAAATGAATTGCGATTTTATTAATTGATAGTATGTAATAGCAATAATATAATAATTAATAATAATCCAGCAAGTATCCTTGGCCTCCTATTGTTATATCTTACATTTTAATTTTTTTTCTAAAACATGTTAACATCTTTTCCACCACAACGCCAGCGTTCCATTCTTATAGACATATCGTTACATTTAACCAATTTATTATTATGTTTTATTATTGATGTGTAATGTGCTTGAGCTTGAGTCATAAAATGGACCATGATGGCCAATCACAGAATTAAGAGCATATGATTTGCCATAGACCTTAATTGTTGTCACGCGCAATGAATAAATCACCAGATTCTTTATTTTATTAATAAAATTGTTTCAAAGTTGGATTTGAAAATGAAAATATTGGTGGGTAGGGTATTGATTATTTGTATTTTTATTTAAATAATATTATACTATAAATAAAAATATAATATAATACAATGTACGTTGTTACCGGTCGCTGCCACCGCCGCCGTGATAAAAGTTGTGGGGATTGATAAGCGGTGGATCGGGGGACATACATTTTCGTTGCGTACGCAAAATAGGTCTAAAAGGACATGATACCCGCATGTTGTACTGTTGTCTCCGTACTCCGTCTTATAAGTGCTTTACCTACCAATTTTACGCTCAGCGGAAGACGTAGCTCTGTTAGTTTAAAATAATTTAGAGTGAATTGACCTTTCATAAAATTTAAAGGTAAGAATATAACTCACTTTAAAATTAAAATATGTTAAAAAGCATATGAGGTGGTCGAGATAATAATCTTACCTTTAAATTTTATTAGAGGTCAATTCACTCTAAATTTTAAACTAATTGAGTTACACGTGTTCTGCCGAGCGTAAATTTTGTAATGTTACGCACTTACAATAAGATGGAGAAACACATGCGGGTATCACGTCCTCTTAAAAGTACTTGAACATTTTTGGTTATAACTTATTAACCATCTAGCCAACCTGCTTGCGAGTTGCGAGTTCCTCTGTTCCCATCTGCACAATATTTCTGATCGATTGATACCTTATATAACTTTATATGTTCAACCGTTTGCCCTGTATAGAGATGGCCAACGGATTAACAAAAATAAGCACGTTATTTCAATGGCACAACTCGGTTTCCTGTTATTATAGACTAATTTTTTTTTATTTAACTTCGCGCCACTACCGTCACGCTGGATAGTAGGCTGTATAGTCGTTCTATAATAGTATTCTCTAAATAGTAAATTGCGTACGCGTATATGTGTCTACACGAGTTTGGTTGTACCAGGACGGGGACTGCGATAAGTAGGTAATAACAACAACAATAATAAGTATAATAACAAAAATAATAACAGTATACTGTATAGAGAGTTTGATAAACTCGGTCGCCGCCACGCCGGCCGCTCACTTTCTCTCCGCAATACTGCAAAGTGGATTTTTACGCGACTACCTCCCGATTCCTTCTTAAAGCCATTACCATATCACTGCTAGGAGTACTACGCACTACGCAGTCTCTTTTTAGCTTCTACATATAGGTTGGAGCAGGTCAATGACAGAATGACTCTTACACAGATTCTGGTTATTCAATGATCGCTTTCTTCCGAGTTTCTAATAAAATTGTCTCTTTTTGTTGTATCACAAATCGTCCAATTCTGGAAAAAGCTTTTCTCTCAAATCGATAAATCATCATGGATGATTTCGTCCGAACTCCGAAGCCCCATTCAAACATTGAACCGTGTGAACGTCGAACGATGCAACATAATTTAGTCGTATTGGGAAATAGAAAACTATACCTTTTAAAATTAATTATACAAACTTGACTCACATTTTAATTTAATTGTGTCAATACACTATAGGTATTTTTACAATGTTAGGTACTATATACGATTAATATGATTATAATATTATGTTTACGATCATATTTACATTATTACAATGATTTTTTTAATTTTGGTTAGCTTATAAATCTAGGTCAGAATTTGACATATAGACAAGTCTTCTTTAGGTTCTATATAGTAGAATATATCCTGTGGTAGCCGAGGTAAAGTCTTAGATTAATGGATTTGAAGTAAAGTGCTCCGTCAACTTTGTGAAGTTTTTTGTGTAAATTTTTAAATTGTTGTGTTATCCTGGTAGATACGTGTGATGGGCCCTTATCATTGTGTAGTTGTTTGTTTTTCATGAACCACGGAGCTTTTAGGGTTATTCTTAAAAACGTATTTTGAAGGGTTTTTAATTTTTTAATCTTTGTTTTCGAGGCAACACTCCAGACTGGGCACACGTAAGTTACTAACGGTCTTATTATTGCTGTATATAAGAGTAGAGAGCATTTCATTTGTATGGTTATTAAAATTTAAAAGATACAGTATTTGCAGACTAGTGTACTATTGGCTTAATTTTTTTGTTATTGTGTATTTTCGAGCTTAATTTGCCATCGAGGTGCAGTCCCAGATATTTTACTGAGTCGTCTTTGACGTTTGTTGTTCAATTTGATTTCCTGGTTGTTAATTTGTAGTAATATCATAAATTATACTTATATACTTAGTAATATTATACTTATTATAGAGTATGTACTAACGCCTTTGACGACTCGTCTCCGGCCTCCGCTAAGAATCGTTTTTCGTAGGTATACAATGATTGAACACAATTATTACACTTATTACAGTGACATCTCTAGACTTTAAAATGTACAGTAGAGTTGTTAACTAATTTTAATGAATTGAAATATGAAATATGAAAATGAATAGAGCATAAAAAATATCATTATTAGTTAGTAGTTACCTATTGACTATTAAAGATAGAACACTTTGGTAATTTAGGTCAGTAGTGTAAAAATAATAATTTTACCTGAAATTCATTATTTATTATAATTTTGAAATAAAAATTAATTATTTCAACGCCACTATCGTAATATTCGTTTAAACATTTTTACAAATAAAACAAAATTGTCGTAATAATTAATTTTTAAATTGTTTACGTTTTAAAACAAACATGCATTATGTTATTGGTTTATGATTTATGATTTTTCGTTTTTGTATAATTTTGTTTTAGTTGTTGACGTTTTTGTAAAGATGTTTAACGTTATTTAAATAACATTTTTGATTTCTAATTCTCATTAAAATTAATACATTCAATATAAATATTCTCCATTTAAGTCCATAATTATTATTCCTTGTGGTTTGACAAATAGCAGCATTTTACATGGCTTATATAATCAATGGTATTAGCTATACCATAGTCCATAATAAATGGATATGGACGGATGGCGTTTTTTGAAATTCAATTTGTTTTGAATCGAATAATTAGTTAAAAATTAATATAGGCAAAATAATTGTTTTGAAGTTAAAATACGTTTCTTCGTTAAAAATCTTTCTTGATGTTAAATATATTTCATGTTTTATTCAATGGTGTATGAAAATAGCTAGTGCATGGTGTACTAATCTACCATATTCCCAATCGGGAATTCACAACAGGCGCAGTACTGGGTCAGTATCGACTGATACTGGTGCGCTACTGGCAGCCAGTACTGGCCATGTACTGGCGTATGTCTGGGATGATAACGCTATTCCAGTATTGGATTTTTAGTACTGAGCCAGTACTGGTATTTGGTTAAGGTGCAGTACTGCCCCAATAGGGAATTCACAACAGGCGCAGTACTGGGTCAGTATCGACTGATACTGGTGCGCTACTGGCAGCCAGTACTGGCCATGTACTGGCGTATGTCTGGGATGATAACGCTATTGCCTATTCCAGTATTGGATTTTTAGTACTGAGCCAGTACTGGTATTTGGTTAAGGTGCAGTACTGACTTTAACTGGTACCAGTATATAAATAAATAATTGGTATATATAATTATATAATTATGTTATATATTATATTATATTATTATATTAATTTATAAATTTATATAATTGTACCAGTAGAGTATATGAGCTCATACAAGGGGAGAGATGGTATAAATTGCAACATATTTGCAAGATATCCTGAGGAGTTCTGCATCACAAAAAAAAACATATAACCACTAATAATAATTACAATGAACTTAGTAAACTTTATTCATTATTTTTTAAATAAAAATAATAAAAATTATTGTTTAGTACTAATCAAAAGTAATATGTTCTTGGGTTTCAGAACTGCGTTTTGTATCAAGTCTCTCCCTCTTTCCACCATCTCTATCCTTGGCGCCAGAAAACCAACGGCTAAGTTGACTAGAAATTTCTTTATTGTCAACATTTGTTAATTTGGTGGAGACCACTTCTAAAATTAAAATATAAATATGAATTATTGCTGAATTTTTTTTGAAAAAAAAAAATAAATGGTTAAATACCGACCAAGTAAATATTTGTAGGTTTCTGTCGCAGAAAAATTCAATTTTCTTACACCGTTTGTTTCTCTCCCAAAGGCAGTGTAGAGTAATTGTACATCTTTGGTAATAATTCTAGGAATTAATGCTGTAAAAACTTCTGACACTTTTGTTGTTTTCTTAATATTATACACCATATAAAATTTCTGAAAGATTAAATAATAGTTGATAATAATAAATATTTTATATCAACTCAGGAATAATTCTTACCAGTTTTTTTAATAATTCAATATTAGTTTTTAATTGTTCATCAAAGGAAAGAAAGTCTTCTAAATTAGTTTTTGGCAAATCAATTATGGTCTCTTCTTGCAATTATCTATCAATATCTGCTGTAGTAGAATTCATGTGGAAAATAGCCCTAGTCATTTTTGCTTCCTCTCTTACTCGGTACTCTATGCTCCTGCATATGCTCTTTACTGCAGAATCGATATCTGATTTGGTTGCAGCTTCTTTAGCTGAAATAGATAAAATTAATACATAAATATATGTATATTAATTATATCCTAGTTTTGACTAAACTTAAAAGTTTAAGTGTAAAATGAATTAAAATCTAATAAATATGTTTGTATAACATACTCATATATTTACTATTGCAGCTACATGTTGCGCAATGCTGATTTGACATTCTTTTACCTTCAACAAACAATTAATATTTTTAAATATTATTTATAGAAAATTGTACACATCCTCAACAAAAATTACATTTTAAAAAATTTACCTATTATATTTAATCAAATAAATTACCATTTATTGTTTTTTCTTCATTGGCTGTAGTTTTTAATCTTTTAAAAGAAAAAGAGGTTTTTGAATGTACTAACTTTTTTTTCTTTTTATTAGACACTTCAGAGATATCAGATGATTCAGATGTTGGTACATCAGACTGTGAATAACTAGCATCTGATTCACCTGAAATAAAATAATCAAACAGAATTTAAAATACATTTTGAAAAGCACAATTATTTAATCAATGAAATTACCGTTTATTGTTTTTTCTTCATTGGCTGTAGTTTTTAATCTTTTAAAAGAAAAAGAATTTTTTGGATGTACTAACTTTTTATTCTTTTTATTAAACACTTCAGAGGCATCAGACGATTCAGATGTTATCACAAACATTGAAGCATCATTGCCTGTAATAGTTAACATTGACATATTAAACTAAACTTATTTTATGTTTTCATAATTATGTTTAAATGATCACCTTTGACTTTATGTATTCCAGTTGTAGAGTATGATTTACTAAAAGAAGGGATGTCTTTTAGAGACATTCCAAGCTGTTCTCCACTTAGTTTGTTTGGTTTACTTTCGCCTTCAGAGCTATTTCCTTCTTCAATGGTACTACTCTGTATGACAGTATCAGAGAATGCTTTTTGCATATACTTGACACCTTGATCATAATTCCCTGAAATTTTTAACTTTAATAAATAACAATATACAATATTATTGAATATGATTAATAATCATTGATTATATCATAATATATTATTCACATTTTTTTTGTGAATAGTATTATTTACTTATGTACATTGTAAATTGTTGTGTATCTATTTAATAGGTACAGTTTACAAATACTTACGGGCTTCTTTCATTAGTGTAATTTCAAAGCTTTTCCATGAAATCTTGTGGATAGATGACATTTTGCTCATTTGGTCTATTTTGCTATATTCATTTTTATTAGGATATTTGCAGTATAATTTTTCATCTTCAATAAAGGTCCATGATATTGGTATTAAGTCTATGGTAGTTTTATCGCATTTTTTAATTTTATTAAATTTTACTAAAACATGGGTTGTTTCTTTTTTAAAGTCCATGGCTGTAAAAATATTACAATGATTATATCTTCATCTATTTTTATTAAGTGTATGTAATTTATTTAATATTAGGTACATTATGTATAGGTATTTAGAGTAAGCTTAGATTATTATCATTAAAATTAAAATTTTATAATTATAAATAATTATATTATTATAAAGAATTGTTATGAATTATGAAGTAATGTCACTGCATAGCTATGATTTCCATTTTCAAAGAAAACACATTTTTTTAAAATATTATCAATAGAAATAATTCTTTTTTTATTGCTTAATCTACCCAATTTCATAATTCCAACTTCTGAAGATTTGCAAGGGAATTTGAAAGCATCAGTGACAGTCTTGTATACATATCCATGTAATAAAATACGATTTTGTTTTCTTTGAATTCTTGCAATACTAAAAACATCACTAGAATCCAATTTTACAATGTTGTTTGGTTGAGTAGTATTCAATTCAAGCCCCCGTAGAATTATGCTTTTTAAATCTTTTTTTCTTTTATGAGTTAGGTCAGGGTTGATTATAAGGAACTTTTTCTTGTTTATAGCATTGTTCATCATCATCTTTGGACATGCCTTTTGCTCGGAGATTCTTCTTACTAACTGTGCTAGAGGCTTATTTCTACCACTAATCATTCGTTTGATTTTTCCAAGAAAATTTTCAAAAGGGAATGCGGATATTGCAGACAAAGGCATATTAGTGTATTCTACATCATCTGCTATATGAATCAAATTATGGCTATTCATAATTTGTGAACTAGATCCATAAAATGAAGGAAGAAGTTCAAAAAATTTTCTCAGTAAATCCCTAGCATAATTTGTATTTTCAACACATAATTCAGGATCATTTAAAATTCTACATGCAACTACCAACAGTAAAAAATGATTGTACATTTTTTTGTTTAGAATTTTACATAGTACCAGAGCCCCACAATAGTTTAAAAAAAATCTAAACTGTGTGGCTTTCCAGTGAGTAAATGAATCTAAGTCTAATTTTTTCCTTTGAAATTCTTTTGATACATGTCTTGTAAATATTTTTAAAATTGAATTGAAATGCTTTATTTTGTTTTGGGAAAGTTTACATTTACGATTAACTCGCATTTTGGCTCCAAGAAGTTGTTGCAAAATCCATTTCATCACACCAAGATAAAGTAGGTGCATTGAGTCCAAGAAAACAGAATTTACTGGGTCAAAGTCTGGAATATCTAGTAGCAATGACCTTCCATCTAAATGGTGCTCACGTTGCCGTTGTTTTATAAAACTTCTTTTTGTCCGAAGCCTTGAATTTATGCTGGGATACACTCTTTTATGGTTTATCGTCTTGCCCCTTGTCTCACAACGCTCACATGAGTAAAACCCACCATGGCCTTTACATTTCTTGATGAATGCTCTTGCTGGGGTATCACAGGAAAATCCAATAATTTCTATTTTAAACATTTTTTGTCGAATATTTAAACCGTTTTTAACTAAATAACTTACTTCTTGAACAAAGTCTTTTATAAAATCGTTAATATTTTTAGGTTTAGAATCACCACTGTAAACTGCTACAATAAATGGTTTTGTGTCATATTTGTCATGCACAATAAGTCCCAAGTTTGGCCAAAATTGTTGACTTGAACTATTGTACAATGGTAAGCCATCGATATTAAATAATAAACGTATGGTATTTTCAGTATACTCATCAGAGATTATACCTTTCAATCCTTCTTCAATTCCAAAATATACATATGACCCATTTGTGTTTTTAAACTTGTCATTACTTGAATGTTTTCATTAGACTTGGTTTGTAGCAAGCTTGTTGCTGATTTAGGTAGATCATGATTTTCAGACCGCAATATATCAAGCAAATTATCAATTAACTCAACCGTCATATTGCTTCTGAATCGTACAACAAAGTTTTGTAATTTATCACGAAGGCTTGGTACCGGGCTTGGTACTGAAGAAGATAATATATTGTAATCATCACTACTGTCTGAGTTTGATGAATTCTGAGAAGATGATAAAGAAGAAGAATATTTATAATCAAGTGGATTGTAATCTGGTGATCTATTTAAGTAGTCTATAGATGAATCTGTTAGGTAAGATAAATCATAATTATCTTCAATTCTTGTTGGAAGTCTTATATTCTGAGATTCATTCAACACATTTCTAACAATACCAACTTCTAAAGGTGAATCTGAATTTTTAAGTTCAATATCTTGTGTTTGAGTAATTGATCTTGATACCTCTGCCTCGATTTCAGTAGATCGTTGAAATGTTCGATGTTTTTTCAAACGATAATATGCAGTACTCATTTTTGATTGCTTATATTAAATTAATAAATTGGAAAGTTCATCACAAACTGAATAACATAAACATCAGAATAGTTTAAATAAAAAAATACCTATTATTAATATTTTTATAATTTTTGAACAAATAATATATAATTTATTTAGATAATGCAGTAGGTTTTTAGGTACGAGGTACCTATATTATAGCTCTGTATATAGTTAAATTAAATTATTTTTATATTTAGTTTATAGTTTCTTATTAAAATGTATTAATGAAAGTAGGTATACATACAATTACAGTAATGAAACACCTAATAGGTAAATTGCACCTCTCAAACAAGACTACCACAACTAAAAATTCATCAATAATTATATCATATATGATGATGATATTATAAATTATGTATTAAAAAATTAAGAATGTGGGAAAAAATAAACGACCAGCCAAACTATCAACATAGCCACATAGATAAAGACAAAGTCTGATGCATAAATTGTTTGTATCCAAAAAAGACCTTATGTAATAATTTAAAACACTGCCATAATTTGATTTATGGCACAAAAATGTACATAGATTAAACTCACTGGCTCACTGTTATATTTTTAAGAGAGCATTTCATAATATTTGATGAAGACTTATTGTTAATTATGTTAGCAAGTATTTAAATTTTTAATTTTGAACACATAAGTAAAAAACACTTTAAAACATCTTAAATTTAAACTTCAAATCGCTTTTTCTCAAAACTTTAAAATTTGTGTTGTGGCATTCTTGTTTTAGATGTGTAATATTAGATACAAGTGCCTAAATTTTTATTACTACTTGATAAGTATAGTATTACTAAATAATAGAATACATAATTTGGGTCTAAGGACTGAGTTAAATATAAATTTGTCCTAAAAATGACTTTAATTTCATAAAATTTACATTTATAACTAGGTAGGTAATAGATACTTTTTGTATCATACATTTTTCAGTTTTCTTTTATAGGTACCCACTTAATGTTTCATCAATTTATTCAAAGACCACAATTAAAAATATTTAATAATTAATATATAAAATTATAATAATACGGTTTTATATTATTAAAAATAATTAATTATTAAAATTTAAAACTATAATTATTTTAAATTTATTAAAATTTAAATTTAAAAATAACCATTTTAATTACACTTAAATTAATAATATTAATTAAAAAAATAACTAAGAAAACTATAATTATAAATATATATATATATAATATATACCTAATAATAATAGCAAATCAGTGGCGTATATGGGAATTATTTTCACTATGGGCCAATTTACCCCCACCATAGTTACAACTAAAAATTTTTTAGGGAACTGGTGGTTTTAATTATGACATAAATGATACAAATATAGGAATTTAAACGTATTAATATATATTTATTATTAAATAAGATATATAATAAATTAAGCATTTTTCTAAAAAAGGTAGACTTAAACATTTTTTGACTTAATATTATGTAAAATTCATTTTTCTATTTTTTTTTCAAATAAAAATATTAACGATTTCCTCAACATTTAGAAGTATGTTACGATGAACAGACTACAGGTGGGCCATGGTATCATAAAAATATATAATTATACTAAAATGTTTTAATTGAACATGATATACCTACATATGAAATTTCATTTCACTATGGGCCCGGGCTTAGGGGGCCTCCCCCCTATATACGCCACTGATAGCAATAATAAATGTTGTTTGCCAGGTACCTATTACTTATATAATATGATATATAGCGTAGGCATAGTAAACCCATTTTTTTGAATTCAGTTCTTGTTGATTATTAACAAATAACAACTAGCATTTCACGTTATACCTACATTTATAAAAATGTATTTTATGTTTAGTGTACTATGTCAGTAGGTAAGTAGGTATTTATATAAATCTAAGCAATAATTTACAATCCAACTATAATAATGTATTAGGTACCTATGTATATATATCTACTTATATACTAAACAGTTAAAATATAATAGGTACCTATTTCAGTTGTCCATGTCTATTTGTTTGGCCAAGATCGATTATCATGAGGCTTGTTATTATTAAAGCTAAAGTCTACTATAATATTATTATTTATTAAAATATTATGAAACAATACTTACCGAAAATGTTTAATATAATCAGGCGTTGTGTCACACAGATTAACGTTTATACTTTATAGAAACTTAAACAACTTAACACAAGTGTAAACTTTTAACTGAATATATACTATAAAACGTTTAATAAATAAATATATAATAAAATCACGGTCGTATTATACATTTATACCACATGGATGTAACAAACATACAGTTTTCGATGCCGTTGTCACTATTGTCGTTGTGACGATATTATGACGATGTGTATTATATAACACGATGACGGGCGGCGGCGTTCGTTGTCTGTGCGGGTCTTGCCGTTAAACGGTTTTCCCAACTATTAAGTGATAAACACACCACAAATAACAAAATAATAGTATTTATTTATAGGTACAGTCGAGCCGTGATAACTAATTAACTTGTGTTTTATTCCCCTAGATATATATTTGTTCAATTTTAACCTCGAGTAATT
Organism: Diuraphis noxia; assembly: GCF_037042655.1. NCBI lineage: Eukaryota > Metazoa > Arthropoda > Insecta > Hemiptera > Aphididae > Diuraphis > Diuraphis noxia. Next base: position 21,262,991 of record NW_028301714.1, on the reverse strand, counting down.
TTTTGACTACAGCTTTTGAATATAATATTGCTAATTAAATTAAAAATATGTAATCATCATCAAGTTTTTAAATACTTCATTATGAATATCAGCAATGATTTGAGTTGGTATATACAATAGCCAAACTATATTCCAACATTATAATTTATAACTCGGTATTATTTATTTTTGGCAAACAAGGAAATACACTAAAGAGACATGTCAAAATCAAACTAATTAATATACATATAATAAATATTTTAGTAAAATACATTTAAATACTCAGGTTATTTTTCGTAATATTATATTATATTGTATACAACGTTGTATGGCATTGATACAACTTAAATCCAATTTTGATTTATCTAGAATCTAGATGCATAATAATTACCAATTAGATCAAAAATGTTTGACATTGCCAACCTACCTATATCCAACACATTTACCAATACATAAATGCTTAATCAAAGATTGAATATAATAATGATACTTGAAAGTAGATATTATAGAAAACAAATATCGAATAGGTACCTATAGTTAATAAAAGAAAAAATAATAGTAATACATTTTCAAATATAATTAAAGACAAAAGTATTACCTGCTAAGTTATTACCATAAGAAGATTAGCGGGAGAGTTCAAGTCGTTCAAGATATAATTGTTTGTTGAAAAAAGTGGATAAAAAGGTTTTGGATCTCTATTTATAGTATTGACTATAGAGGCTATTAATTTTAAAACTAATTAATAATTCTCTATCGTTGATAGCTTAATATACATTTATTAAGTTGCTTAAATTTCAAACAGCATGATATATTAAAAATAATTTAAATTTTAAAAGTCTTAATAATTTACAAATAAAAATTTCTGATCTCAAAATGTTGACGCCCACGCCCAAAAATGTTAGAGCTCAGGGCAGTTGCCTCTCTTAAATACGGACTTTCGACCCTTGCTCGAAATTGAAACGGAGCCCGTAATATGACAGTACTCCGCCAACGTTGGCACAACTACGACAAAAACTAGGTGGCCCTTGCTCGAAATCAAAACAGAGCCCGTAATATGCCAGTATTCCGCCAACGTTGGCACAACTACGACAAAAACTAGGTGGCCCTTGCTCGAAATTGAAACAGAGCCCGTAATATGACAGTACTCCGCCAACGTTGGCACAACTACGACAAAAACTAGGTGGCCCTTGCTCGAAATCGAAACAGAGCCCGTAATATGCCAGTATTCCGCCAACGTTGGCACAACTACGAGAAACAATGGCTGGCCATTACTAGAATATTGATCGGAGCCCGTAATATGTCAGTACTAGATCAGTACTTAATTACCAGTGCTGTTTGTCCAGTACCAGTGCAGTACTGTCTAAACTTGTGGCCAGTACTATGCCTGTAAGGGCCAGCCAACTGTTGGGTAGCCAGTACAGGCGCTTTACTGCGCCCTTAGTAAGAGTTGGCGTAAGACATAAATTTCCAATTGGGTTGTTTACTTATACCTAGTATTCTTATATCTTGGTATTTTAACCCATATTTCCAAAACGGGCTACAGACATTCACAGACAAGTGGCGACTAAAATATACGATTATAAACACGATCCCCTGCAGTGATAGAAAATTTTAATTACATTTAAAATGTGTTTTTTCTATGTACGACAACGATTAATTGGTTATTAAATGTGTATGTTGCTTGCACGGCTAATTTATACAAACGTAAAACGTATCAATGCCAATTCAATGGCTATTCGATCCAACTTTTTGTAGTTATCTACTTATCTAGGTCACATAGAATGTGGTTTTTAACAATCGTTTTATTTTAAACATACCACGATACTTCATCGGTACTTAAATTTAAAAATAGCTAAAATGTATTGTTTACAACTTCGGAATAATATTAATGAACCTCAGAGCCACAATAATACATAAAAATGTTGTGTTTTCCCACATTCGACTTCCGGTGTTCAAGGCTTTATCTCGCGATGATACAATATACATCCTCGAATAATTTTACGTGCATAAACTGCAGAGTTTGTTTGTGGAAAACAGAACGTGGCAGCACTGTATTTTGTACAATGAATAATAATATAAAATTACTGAATGGTTTTTCAGTTTTTCCCCTACCGTCTTCTAAGTTCCAGCACCAGCTGACTATATCTAGCTACGTGGTAGGTCCGAGGTCGCTCTCGCCATTACGATTACGATTTAAAATTTAATGTTTATGACGAGTTACCTCACACAGTCGTGGGCCCTGCTGATTTCCAAATTATTGTAATAATTATTTTTGATATTCATTCATGACTATTTCGTATTTTTAGGTTTTCTAAATATTTCTTCAAAACAGTCGAAAGATTTAAAAGTTAATAGATACTTGAAATCATCATAGTATAGTTATTAGTTACTATGAAGAATACTTTTATAATAATATTATATCTCGTAGAAAAGTAACATTAATGATGAATAATTATCAGCTGTGCAATAATTTAGATGTTGGCATATATGAATTTATTGTGTACATTACATCATAATGTACATACATTATACATTTGTCTCGGTATTGTTTTCGTTTAACTAAATTTTTACTTTTTTGGTAGTTATCGAGAGATAGACGACATATTTACAGAATATGCAAATTACAAAGTTTGCTTTTCATTCTAATATAGTGTGTTTGACTCAAGTGTCACACGCATATTTATCAGCTGATAGTCTGTTGTATAAACATTTTATGAACAGTGAATAATACTATCATAAAAATGTGTATCTATAACGGATGTTTCACTTATTTCATCATTGCATGTGTTGGTTTGGAGTTTTGAACTTCATAAAGTAAACGTACACTGAATATGGCAACGAGATTTTTTGAATATTTATCTAGCATATTATTTTTGGCTATTTTTGTATTAACTAAATAGTAAATAGTCCTTGGAATGAATACTGACTAGTGAGTGAATTAATCGACTTATGAATTTGTGGCGTTGGGGCTCGGGGAATATCTCCTTATCTCGTCTTCATTACTATTCTATACAATGCGAATGAAATGAATGAATGTATTTGAGCACTTCGATTCTTGTTAGCCATGAGTCATAAGTTCGTACAACCTTTGGAATAACTTTGCAGATAACATTTTATTTTCAATTTGATAATAATTACGATTTACGAGCAAACATATTGTATATCAGTATTTGAGATTGGATTACTATATATCGAACCACTGTTCAACGAACTAATTAAATTATTAATTTCAAATACTTTGTTTTCCAACAAAGACCTAGTTGACATGTTATGGAGTTAATTTTTTTGTTATTTAATACAATTTATTTAAAGAATTTTTATTGCATTATTTTATATTATTTTTATCATTTGACATTGCACAATCAAGAATTGCATTCCACATATATTTAGGAGGTTTACAACTTTTGGAATAAAATATATAAGTACCCACTGTTGATTTCTCAAGGTAAATCATTACATATATATTTTACAATATATTACAATATCAAATTTTTGAAATTTTGTAAAATAAGTAATTTGAAAGTTTTGGGCTGAATAATTGCTATTAGGTACTAATCTATTTAATATATGATTAAATAGCAATAGTCATATATATCGCGTAAGCTAGTACAAATGTATAATTTAATCATACAGGCTTCTGGCCTAATATAATTAGTTATGTGCTTATGTAGTTATGTATATCATGTTTATATGTGTTTACTTCGAGTGTACGCATTAAACTTAATTTAAATAAATAATTGCGCGTACGTTATAAACAGTAAACACATTCAGTGTTTATCGGCATAATAATCACGTTGTTTTTATCATTATGTTGTTTTTGTGAAAATTCATTGCATACGATATCACATCTTTGCAGTGGTATTTACGCGTCAACACGTACACAAAAATATAAAGAAGAAATTAAAAAGATAGTTTTCAAAACAGAAAATCTAAAATGGACAGCCGAGTCGAGTAGGAAACCACGTTGGGTTAGTAAAAATGTGAGCGAATATTAAATCACCAAGGATTGCCGGTCGAGGACAATGAATAACCATTTTTCATTATTAATCATTTGTGGCAGATATTTCGGGCTAGCGATAAGACAATATTCTATTATTGTAAATAGAACGATAATGACGTTATTACAATCTTATTAGCCGTCAATATTACGTCATCGTAATATAGCGTGGCCGTCGAAACGAATATTGTTATTGTCCTATAAGGCTATAGCCTAAATGTCTTCCAAAAGCGTGAGCAAAGGGCAAAGGCAGTGTAGTAGACACTAGACAGTATGGTAATGGTATACCCTAAAATCGAAACGTTGTCTACAGTCTACAGACTATATTATTTCGACGTGGTTTTGTGTATCGACCGACGCGCGCGCGTTCACCGGCAGGCGGCCCCCTATTCGCCGGCGGCCGACTGTTGTAGAGGGGTCGTGCAACGCGGCTGGCGACGGCAGCGCGGCGGATGCGGAGGTTCTCGGCTTCTCGTTGATCGTTATTCGTTGATTCAGTACTGCTGGACTCGTCGCAGCTAGTATTTTTCGTCACCGTTATTCTACGCGCATTATCATGATGTTCGCCTCGCTGTAATTATTCTGTAAATATTTTGGAAAAACGCAGCACACAAGGTAGAGTGTTCTCTTTATTTATTTATTTTTATTTTCTCTTCCGTATGTATGTTATCAATCATAATGGTTTTCGCCATTTCCATCGTATTCGTGTCTCGTCCGCTTTTCCGGCGACATCGATCGCCTGGGTTTCATATATTTTCGTCGTCGTTTGGGCGCGCGAAAAAACAGTTGGTACCTATTTACGTAACTATAATAGGTATTTTTTTTGTAGTTAAGTTGACGTGAAGGTTATTGCGTGGCCGCCGTAAAAGGCGTTCCATCTGGTATCATTCGTATCGTGGCGGTGATGTGGACAACTGTTTCCCCCGCCTTGCCCTCCTCCACCTCACTCTCCGACTGTCACCACTTAACCGGTGGGCCTCCAACTCGCGGGCGGTGAATGGCGAGAGAGTTAGTTTTCGTGTGGGCAGGGCACGGTTGGGAGGGTAAACAATTTATTTAGCCCGCACCATCGATTTTCCCGAATCACGCGTTCTCGTTCATGGTTTTCGATGCGAAGCGCATCACGCACACCCTGTGCAAATTAATAGGTACCGGAAACGGATGTTTACGTTTCCGTTCCACCTATCAGAATAATCATTGATTTATCATGTGTTATTGTTATATATTATTTATATTAATGACATATCGATGATTATATTTTGATAACAATTATATTATTTCGATGTGTATTATGATTTATGGTCTAAACTCTAGAGGGGGAAGTTTTGCGATGAACTGCTGACATCAAGTCATAATTGCCGATGGTTTATTGTCTCTACATAACTGACGGAATTATTTGTCCTCCGAATAATTTCTCGTCAAAAATATTAATTAGATATAATTATTGTGTGATTGGGTGTGTGTTTTCCTGCTTTTGGACTTCATTAGGCTAATCGGTTTTAGACGACGATCGCATAAAACATGTTTTGTCAATCGAGGCTTTTATAAAGAAAAAAAAATTAATTAATGTTAGTATCAGCTGAGGCCAACGACTAGCATTTCTTTTTTTGTTGTTATTATGTTTCTGCCAGTGATGGTTCTGATATTTAGTGCGAATTGAAGGTCTTTATAATATAAGATACTTTACCTAATGAAGTATCAATTCTTCATATTTATTTAGTTACTAAAAAATAGTTATAGCTAACTATCCAAAATTGAAACTTATTAAAAAATAATGATACAAAGTCACTATCACATGCCTAATTTATATTATATTGTGATTATTTGATTTGTCCATAGGTAATTAAAATAACACATTCATTTAAATTAGTTGGCCATATCATTAAAAGAACAAAAAGTTTTTGTTTAGTAAAATAATTAAAAGTTTTTGTTTGCCACTGTTGTTTACTTATTAACTAAGTGAGTTGAATAAAAATTCCTTTATTTATGAAAACTAAAATATTCATTTTTCTTTACTTTAAATTGCATACTGAAATACTATTACATTTATATTATTAAAAATCTGATAATTTTCTAATATATTTAGGCACTCGAAGAAAATATTTTCAAATATATTATATTTTTTATACTAAATGAATATCCTACTGAGATACAAATTTAAATTTAAATGAGATTTTGGCCTGTTTATACCTAAGGGCTAAGATTGGTTACTGATATTAATTACATTTTATAGTCATACCATTTATACGACCTACATTTAAAATAGACTATTAAAACAAATCAATGGTGATACTTATTTGTTTATTACTTTTATAAGTTATAAACATATTTGTATGGTTATGTATTTATGTATCAACTGTACGCGATTTGAAAATTATACTTTTTTTTTCAATTTTTCTTTAGTGTCAGCTTATATTTCAATTAAAAAATGTTTTCAAGTTGAGAACATTTTTATTTGAATTATTTAATATTATAAGTGTTTTTTCGATTCAAAATTAACATATTTCAAGTTAAGATTTATATAGTATTAGAAGTTTTAACTAAAATTAGAACTAGCTAATATATTCCATTATGTTATATTATATTATATTATATTATATTCTACAGTTTAAACTTTAAATTGTCATCTTTTATAAACCTTGATGCAATATTAGATTTGTGTGCACTAACTTTATGGAATAATTTTGTGGCTTATACAGAGTATCTAATTTTTAATTTTTATAGTATATTAATACAAATTTGGTTTCTTTAAATTCTTTGCTTCTTGATTCATTGGCACTTTAAAACCTTCATGGCCAGAGAGCAAATTGTATATTTTTAGGATTGATAATTTTTGGAATTTTTTATTAAAATTAGCATCGAAATTATCATATTGCATGTCGTAAATCTTGCTGAGAGGCATCTGCACACCATACCATCCTCATAAAAATTCCTAGATCCTAAAACACACTGTAGAAACAATTCTATAAATCATTATCTCCTATATCTAGAAATTTTAAATTCATAAATATTAAAAGATTAATTATGTATTTTAACAAATAGTATCTTTTTTATGGAGTAAATTTATTTTGAAGATGTATAATAATTTATATTTGTGTTTTTTATTTTTAATAGATGGCTCCATCCCCAAATCATAAACCTGTATCACAGACGTTAGCAACAATTTTACAATTTGAGCAAAATATCATTCATATGTCAAACGGATGTCCAATCATTTTGAATACTTCATATCCTATAACTGAATCTGATAATCCACTTCAGTCAATATCCAGACCAATGTCTGATGAAGAAACACCTTCTTGGGATTTGACTACATACGAAAATCGCTTAAGAACATTTGATGGAGTGTGGAAATTACAATTTATTACACCTGACCAAATGGCTAAAGCTGGATTATATTACTTGGGCATACAAGATCGTGTTAGATGTTTGTTTTGTTCTACAGAATTTGATTATTGGCAACATGGTGATGATCCAGTTGTTGAACATAAACGTCAGTCTCCACAATGTCCATTTTTTAATGATTCTTCTGGTAAAAATCAAATACTTACTTAAATTTAATACTTTTGTAATCTGATATGAAATTCAAGTTGATTTCAAGATAAATCTTGTCAGTTTAATGACAAAACTTTAATTGTACTAGAATCATAATAAAAAAGAGAACTAATTCATTAATTGAATAGTAATTTTCTAATTAATTACAAATAGTTACTGGATTAGCTATTTGCAACCTTTTTAGTTATGAGGGCCACCTATTATGTTTAAAAAAAATTGCTTTTTAGGACCGTTTTCTTAATGTACAGGTGTAAAATATAAACACTTATACTTGTATAATTAGTTTAGAGGGATTGGGCCCATGGGCTGGGACTTGGGAAATGAGCTTGATTTTAGGATCTGCTATAAACATTTTTATTTTATACTAAAAACCTTTTACCTATTGATACATAGACATTTCTTGTATTAACTTTGCTCTACATTGTTTTATTCACAAGAAATACACTATTATTTAATGTTATGTTGAAAATTGAAGTATTTTTAATAATTTAGGGATAATGATGGTCATTAGTTAAACATATCTTTTTTATGTTTTCTGTAAATGAAGCAAATATGATCAATTCTATCTGAATATTGGTTCTTGACAGTTGTTTCTCATTAAACTGGTCAAATAATAATTATATCCACATCATTGATACTTTAATTGGTACTACATTTGTGTACTATTAATTTATCCTCTGGAATACATAGTTTGGATTTGGATCCAAAAGAATTTATATTAGGGATTGATTAGGATGGAGCAAATATTATTATGAAAACTTAATAATACATTTAAAAAAGAAAATGTTATGGTTAGTGAAATTCATTTATAAATTATGTTATATTAAATTATAAATAAATTATTAATAAATATAAAATTGTTTGTGTGATTAGTTATTATATGAATAATAATTAAGTAAAAGTTAAAGTATTGCATTTTTATTTAAAGATATAAATATGCAGATAACTAAAGTATATCATGTCAATATTCAGTACTATTATAGTTTGCTTAAAATTAATAATTATTTGTATTGTATTTTTAGCTGGTTATGATGTGTGTGGTCTATATGGTTCTGCTCCGGATGATGTCCGATCTAATCATGAGTCAAAAAAGGTTCAAGATTTTTTAGATTCTGTTGGTATTCTGCAACAAATAAAACCACCTAAGCATAAAGATTTTGCTACCTTAGAAGCACGCTTGAAATCATTTGAGAAATGTTTGATACCATTGAAACAAGATATTCAAACCCTATGTGAAGCTGGATTTTTTTATATAGGTAAGTTGATAATATTTTACTTCACTAGTTCATTTATCATATTGATTTACTTTAAATTTTTTTAGGAAATGGTACAAATGACCAAATGCTATGTTACTACTGTAGTCAAGGACTTAAAGATTGGGAAGATGATGATGAACCATGGACAGAACATGCCAGATGGTCAGAAACTTGTAGTTACGTGTTGTTAAATAAAGGCAAAAACTTTGTCGACAAAGCATGTGGTGTGACTAGCACAAAATTCAATCCAACGGTAATTTGATATTTTGTTTATCACTATGGATGGAATATTAGAAATTAACCCAAAATTGTATTATAGGAGTTATTCAAGCTAATTGCTGAACATAAAGATACATCCATTACTGAAAATAATATGAAAGTAAATTCGACAAAAAGGTATGCTTCTTAAATAATAATTTAGTCTAATCATTCAATAAGAAAAGCATTATTGATTTCAATGCATTTTCAATATCTTATAAGTTTGAAAAGTTAGAAATTTGAATCCAGGTTAATATTTCACCCAAGTCGTTGAAATTAATGATTACATTCCAATATTTATATTATAAAAAATATAAACTACATTAAAAATTTTTTTTTTTAATCAGGATTCACATTGTCTGTCAACATCATACACCTAGGTATTATACCTTGAATATAGTATTTTGTGTAGAAATTTAGTTCATTAGTTAAATATTACAATGCACTCAAATTTGTTACAATCATGTTCATAAAATGCATTTTATTGCTTGGTTTCCAATTAATTTAACATTTGAATACACCGCAATAAGTTTTCTTTTACATTTTTTCAAGCACAATATTATAAGTATTAATCTGTTTATATTGATGAGATATTTTGTTTTTACTTTTTTTGTTTTTATAGAAAACTTGATCAGCCAGATATTTCTAACATATCTCAAATTAAATTACCAACTGTCAAAACAGAACATCTTTGTCAAAAGCGAGATCCTAATACAATTCCAGATTCCATGCTGTGCAAAATATGCTATAAAGAAGAAATGAAAGTGGCTTTTATCCCTTGCGGTCATGTCATTGCATGCATTCAATGTGCTCTAACACTTGAACAGTGTGCTGTATGTAGACAGCCGTTTAGTATGGTAATGAGAGTACACTTATCAATGGATGAAGAAAAAGTTAAAGATCTCGAACAGTTACCATGCAGTTCATCACAGTGTTTAGACAGACAATTAGACCCAATGCTTTGCAAAGTATGTCATAAAGAAGAAATGGCAGCTGCATTCATACCCTGTAAACATGTTTATGCTTGTGTCAAATGCGCAGCAGATATGCACGAGTGTCCTGTTTGCACAGAAGGGTTCTGTGCCACTATTCAAGTTTACTTATAGGGCTAGTAAAATACTGCTACATTGTGTGGTGAAAACCATTCTAGTCTTAAATTTTAATTTGTGTAATTAATTTTAGTTTAAAAACTTAACTTTTAATGAAATATAACAAGCACCAAAGTGGGCTAAATATCGCTATGTGTTTGCGTTGTTGGTGTTTATATTTCTACAACGCACAAAGTTCATAGTATAATGTGAGACTGATTTCCTTAGAAGATGTTATACAACGGTTGTTATCTCTATCATTACATAGTAAATTTATGATCCGCAATTATGTTATCATTTTATATAAAAGTACTGACATATAATTTACCATCAAAATTGAAGATACAAACATCTGTGTTCTTAATATGTAAATTCAAACTGTGTTAAACACTTAAATTTAAATGTTTTATACAGAGGGATAGAAGGGTTTGATAAAGTGTCAATTTCCTTTAATATTAAATATAACATATTTGTAGGTCAGTTATTTTGAAAAATGTAAACTTAAGTGTTTGTGAGACAAATAATATGTCTATACAGGTATGAAGTCCTTTAACCTTTTATGATAATTATTAAATCCAATTAATTGTTGTTTGGTTATATAATTGTAGAGCTGTCTTAAGTTATTTTTATATTTATTTGATCAATTATTTTTATTTCCATAATATGCACTCAAATCGAATCAATAAAGCTATAAAGCAATTATAGCTTTTAAGACAGATACTCCCATGTACAGTTTCTTTGTAAATAAATATTTTTAATTTTATTTTTATTGTTGTCATTAAAAAAACAACAATTCTGTAGTGTTTTAACTATAAAATAATAATTATAGAATAAAAGTAATTTTAAAATTATAAACCATGTGTTATTTATTTTAGTATATTATTTGTATTAATTAGGTAATTTCTGTTTTAATCATATTAATCAAAAACTTCATTCATTAAATTTACTATCAATCATTTATTCTCGCCATCTGTGACCACAGCTGCAGCATTTATAGAAAACAGTCATAGGTTCATCTGCTGATCTAGTTTGAACTTGTAAAAAGTATGCCCTGCCATGATTGCACGAATTACAAACTACATCAATTGAATCCACATTTTCCCACGCAGCTTTGCCTCCCAGAACTGAATCTATTTCCTAAAAAAAATAATATATATAATATATATATTATATACCTATATAAATTAAATTACTAATTATTTAAAACTATAATATTTTTTAAAATTGAATAGATTGTATGTAAAACAAAATAATAGGTTTATTCAAAGAATACATAAACACCAGTACAAATGAATGTATTATATTGTTGAATTGGGAAATTGGTTGAATGACAATCATTGAATATTGTTGGACAATGATTTAATTAAAAGATTGTAATACAATTTCATGTAAAAATAAATTAAGTTCTTTGAATATTAAACCACCTTGCTAAAATTAACAATTTAACCTTGAAGGTAATTATTAATTTATGGTTCATGGAAATATTTATTTAATAATAAGTATAATAACATTAAAATAGAAAACTTACAAAATAAAACTATTAACTATCTAGCTGTATAGTAAATAATTGGTATATTTTAAGTAAAATGTATCATAGAATTGAATTGAATGTTTTATTGCTATAACTTAATATAAGTCATCTTGTACAAAGATTGATCTAGGACAGTAGATTTTCTAATGTCTTATTATGAATATAAATTTACATCAGTATCTATGTATGTTATATTTATTTAGGATAATTCACCAAGCAAAAACAGCATGCAGATGTCTAATATTTAGTTTAAAATTGTATTTATTTAAACATATTTTTATTGGGTTTTGTAAATGTATTTATGCATTAAAGACCTAGTTTTAAATTATATAGTTATAAATACAAGATTGGTTTAATATACATAAAATAAGGTAGGAACTTATTTTTTGTGATTTATTATCTAATATCTTTGTGGCGGGGGAAAGGGTGGTAAAGCTTTCTCTAGTTAACCTTATGATCTAACAAAACAAATATGAAATGATTAGAATTTACATTATACATTTTTATCAAACTATAATGGCCTTATACTAGTTGTACTTATATCTTTGACATGTAAAATATAATACATATATTGACAATTTATGTATGATATAAATTTAAAAATTAGTCTTAGTGTGTGTGAAATTAAAATAATGGGTTATCACGAATCCCACAGGTCTTGAAGTTTTTGTTTGGCTCAAAAATAATATGGACATAGTGTAGTGTTTGGTCAGTAATGGAGATAGATTTTATATTGGATTTAGTCATAATTATTATGTACAGAATTTTATGAATTCAGCTAGTAAATTTAAACAAAAGAATCCCTTATAATTTTGCGAATTCTAGAATACAATTATTTTTATCAATAATAATTGTTAGAAAAAGTTAAAATATATAAAAATATTCTGCATTATTTGATGATAACAATGAATAATTATTACTTTCAGTTTGTAAAATGATCGGGAAGCAAGCATGACGTTTTTGATTGTTGAGAAGTACGGACATACTTGACATTTCTGTCTCATCTCTCCCAGATACTCGTCCAAGTGAAGAATGTTTGAGCAATTTGGACAAAAGTCAATATAGCACATGCTGCTCTCGTTTACTACCTTGCTACTCATTTTAAAAATGAAGTATTTTGTTTTCTCAAATTTCAAATAAAACTGAAAAGGGTATAATATTATGCTCGTGCCGCTCGTGGATATTGGTTTATCAGCATTTTCATTGCTTAGATAACGCGAATCGTGATAAAAATATTTTGAACACGGGTCGTCTTTGCAGCTGCTGCTGGTGGTGATACTGTAGAATGTAAGACCTCGGTTACATCACAGAACAATAAATTGGTTACAAAAATAACTTGGTTACTTTGGTAGAATCATAGAATATTCTATGGTAGAATAATAATAATAATAAAATTAATAATGACTGGCTTGCATGGCGAAAAGAATTATGTACGTTTAGCAGCACCTTGACAGTGTTGGCGGCACTGACTGTGCTGGGCTTTACAACAAGCGCTGCCGAGGGCCGGTGGAGCCGGACGGCCACTGGCCTGACGTGACGCCATTTTATGTCGGTTGCCGACGAACAATTGTGACGTTAGATTTGCTGTTCTCATTTCGCCGTCGACTGCTTGATCTATCATTCAATCTCAAAAAGTTTTCCAGCGTGTCCAACACTCAGAGTTCAGACACGGTCGTCGGTGATGCGCTGCTTTTGCTGCTGCTGAACCGCTGCTGTTTGTCGCTGCAGCTGCCGTCACCGCTTATTCCGGTTATTGACCGGCGATTTTTCGTCAGCCAAATCGATTCACCCTAATGGCCGCCAACAATTATTTCGGTTTCACACATGGTGGCACTCAATATGCGTAAGTTTGTATACAACAGTTCCCGGGGCACTCATTGATTAACTCCGCCGTTTTCATAATTGCCGTCGTAATGTATTGCGCGTTAGGTTATAATAGTAATAATAACAATCATCGTAACCGTGCACGAGGTTATCATGAAATTTTGATGAGGTTTCGTTGAGCTTCTACTTGACGCGCTAGCTCGTGGGTGTAAAATATTGTGTGTGGCGTAGAGTACAAACAATTTTAACGATCGACTGGCCATCGATTTCGAAGGTTACGTTCGTTATACGCCGAGTTGATGGAGAACAATTTGAGAATTTTGCACTGATATCGGATGGTTTGAGTTTGACTACACGCGTATAATGAATATTTTAATCTGTGTTCTTAAACAAAACTTTGTTATCCTTGTTTCAATTTTTGTAGTCTATATCATTTCCTCTCGTGTTAGACATATTTTGTGATCATCCCTATATCTATCTGTTATTAGTTGGCTTAAGGTTTTTTTTTTGTGATTATCGACTTTCTTGGTAAGCTCTTTCATTGAACATTTTTGTGTTATTGACTTATATTTTTATATATTTATATATATTCCACTTATACCTAAATTATATTTTTCAGTAAACTATTTTATCAATTGTATTTTTTTGTTTATTTTAAAGTTAACTCTATTACAGTTATCTGTAAATTACTCTCTTGCTTGCACTTTGCAGACTTAATGTCTCATTTCCTTGTAACATTAAGTGCCCTGTTAGTGGCCACTAATCATTTGTAGATGCTGACAATTAAGGTCATTGCCATCAATATGTATATTATGCCTATGGTTGGGTGCACAGTGAAGTTAAATTTTTCTCAGTCTTGTGGCTTACTTTTTAATTTTACTATGAACAGATAGCCATATGGTTTAATTATTCATGTTTTTTTGGGAAGTTTGGGATCGTATAATCAATCCATAGGATCTTACTCTAATGACCTATCGATAAGTAGTATTGAAACATGTATATTGTTTTATTTAAGTAAATAATGTTTAAGCTAATCTTTCAATGTTAATATTATTTCAGTACCGCAACTGGTTATCAGCCTCCTCCACAAGCTGGTTATGCTGTACCGCCAGCTACCTATACAACTCCACGGGCTGCCGCAACTGCATATGATGTAGCTTCCTATCAAACAGCTGCAGCAACACAATCTGCTTATGGTATTAATTTTTATAGATATACTATATGAAAAATTAATTTTAAACCCCGAGTTTTTTTTTTGATTTTCTATATAGAACAGATTGTTAACTAGTTTTAAATTATAGTTCATATTAGCAAGTTTATTTTGATATTTTTTTAATGTATGATAGTTTTACCTGCAAGATAAAAACTTGTGGTCATTATTAAGGTTAATTAGTCATTGATATATTTAGGATTTTCAAGTAGGAAATCGGAGTTTATTGATATATATTGTTTTAATTTTGAGTTTCAAAGAATTACAATTCAATATATTACCAATACATACTGATCTGTATTGGGCTTAGACTTCGATATGAGTCAGTACATAACTCTTATCAGTCTGTATGTATCAAATTCTTCTTGAAAATCTTGAGTATCTTTAGTTGTGTAGATTACTTAGTAATAGTTAACAATATTAATATATTCCTACTGGTGTTTTAAGTTGATAAAAAAAAAAAATAATGTCACTTATATGAAGATGTTCACCATGTCTTGTCATCAGTTTACATTGAATGAAAAATTGGAATAATCGAGAGTTACGAAAATGGTGAGATAAACAACGGAATCTTAAAAAGTTTTGGTACTTCTTTAGCATTGATTTCAACCATATTAAAGAATTATTGCGTATAACGAGGATAATAATTATAATGAGGAAAACTGGTTGGCCCTTAAAACTCATTTTAACTGATTTATACTGTAGTATAATTCTTATTGCCACACCCCAATTACACCACTGACTCAACTGTTACATGATTATTTAAAAATTATAAATTTGAACTAGTAAAATCCCTAATAGCCCTTTAGAACACTGTTTATTATGTTTTGAATAAATCTATTTGCCATACTAATAGTAATTAATACCTATCTATTTATATTTTTAGCAAAAGCAGCATACAATAGTGCAGCATATGATACTAGACAAAATGCTTATGCACAACAAGCCTACCCCACTCAACCACAATATGCTCCATACCAAGTAAGTAAAAATATCATTTTAAAATTATACATGTTATTATTGTGTTATGCACAATGACAGTATTTATAAAATGTATAATTCATTGTATTATTAAATTATATTCTGTGTAATATGTATTCAAGATGCTTATTTCATCATATTTTTTTGTTCTGTGTTGTTAATGAATCCCATCACATATGCATTTTTAATTATTTAATAATATATTATATAATTATTACTTCAACTTATACCTTTCATCATACAATTGAGCCAAAGTAGTTGTTTCATTACTACTCTGTGTATTTCTAGTTTCTACCAGGTCATCTATAAAGTATAATTTATTTTAACCATAATGTTAGCTTGTAACAAGTTTCTTGTCAAAAATGATATTAAAATGATCATGTTCTTCAGTGTTAGTATAGGTAGACTTCTATTTAATATATTCTGAAATTTAATATTATCAGTATGTCTTAAAAATCATTGTTGTTCGTATAACATATGTTGCATTGCCAAACTTGGCTATTGCAGGTAGTAGAATATTATTTATTTTTTATTTTTGTTAAACAGATTATTGGTTGCAATTAATAGTAAATAAAGTTCTGTGAAATAGAATTTTCTTTTAATTTAGAATAACCTTTAAAATATTTCTGGATTGTAGGCGTGTTTTAAGACTATTAACTATTAAGAAACCAATTCAAGTCCATTACAGTGGTTCCCTATTAATACTAGCCCATGGTGTCTTATCCAATACCTAAATTAGACCGGGAACACCTTTAATCATTATTTATGATTGTGGAAGTTCTCTGCTTTCTATACACGTGTATGTTTCAATTTTTTTTAAACAAAAATATTGTATGTGAGTCCTTGGTTATGAGTTGGTGTTATAACGAGTGATTGCAGCTAAGTCATCCAGTCAGCTCAAGCATGCAAACCACTCATTGAAAACAAGTAACCATTAATTGATTGAGTGTCAATGTTTGAAAGATAAACTTGTGGTTGGTGCATGTGCTAATGCTTGTAATTGACCGTAATAATAATTAAACAAATACAATTTCATATTTAGTTTACATTTTAATACCATTTGGTATAAACTATGTTTAATATTTATTAAAAAGTGATGAAATACAAATATTTGAATATTATGATAAATAATATTGGCTTAATCTTTTCTGAAAGAAGAAACTTTTTTAAACTTAACTATTACACTTGTTTAGAATAGTACAAATAGTTTTTTATACAGTTATATGAAATACATTTCTTAGTTTATGGAACAATTAATTTTAATGATGAAAAACTATGAAAGTATGATAATCAATGATTATTATATTTTGGCTTAATCTTTTCTGAAATGTGATTTGATCTAATTGAAATTTATATACTACTGTTATTAAGGCGACATAAAGAGTTCAAAATGTTATATTACAATTACCATGGTTTTGTGTAGTTCTGGCTTAATCTATTCTAAATAAGTCTGTAAAACATCATGCATGGAGGTCTGCTGTTATAGGCTATAGTTATCGGCACTCGTCAGTGACCATATGGCATATCATGTGACACACCTGCGCGAAACCAGATGCTTTGTCTTCTTACATTTTTACAGACTTATTTGGAGTAGAGTTTAGTAACTGGTAGAATTTTTATTATGTAATTATCAATAAGCTGTTGGTAGTTTTTCAATTAGCATTAATTTTGATTTTTTTTATGTTGAATAATTACGGAATGAACATTATTATTATTAATAAAATGGCTTAATCTTTTCTGAAAAATGTATTGAAATTAAACGATATTCTAATAGCTAATTTTTGTACTATGGTAATATCAATTACGTATTGGCAGTTTTTCAATAATCATTAATTTTAATTTTCTGATTAATAAATCAAGAATACATTTTAGTATGATTTGCAAAATGGCTAAATCTTCTCTGATTTAATTATCTAGTTGATAGAATACTAAAAAATAAATAAGGATATCACACTTATTTAAAAGTTCTTTAAAAATTAAAAGATTATTTTTTGTATTATGTTAAACATTTTAGGCAGTTACTACATATACAACAGGAGTCGTTCCAAAGAAACAATGTCAAGCTAATGCTGCTGCATATGCTACTAGTTCCGCCATGCAACAAAAAGTCACATATCCAATCCAGTCTGCAGCTGTTACTCCTAACCAGACTACAAATAAAGGTTAGGTTTTAATTATTTTATATTAATAAGTTATTTTTTTGAATTCGACTGTATTCATTTTAAAAACTAAGCCAAAATTTATTCCTAGGTAGAAATTCATTAAGTAATATTTGGAAATAACATTAAATTTATGCAACTGAGTGTTCAATATTATTGTTAGACTTCTAAGAAATATCCCATTAAAAGGTATATGTTAATTTCAGTTTTTGTGATCCTAACCATGCTTATATATTTATAGTTTATATGTTTTTAATATATTTATAATACATAGGTATTTCTGTTATTGTTACTCTTGTTTTTATTCTATTGAAGTGGGGCTTTATACTTAAATGCCATTAAATTCAAATTGTGAAATAAATATTAAAAACTCAAATAGTTAAAAAAAAATGAAAAGTTAAAGTAATGTTCTTTCCCATCAGGTATTTGATCAAAACAATTTAGAATCCTGTTTTAGGCATTTACGCTTTGTTGTATCTAACTATCTGTTTATTTTTATTTTTTATTTCTATCTATTACTTCAGTTGTTCTTATTGTTCTTTTTGAAACAGATTGAATAAAACATTATAAAGAAAAAAAACCTGTTTTAAGTTGTGTACTAGTTAACCTAATTTATTCATAAATATATTTTTACAGCACCAGCCGTTCCAGGATATGAAGCTGTCTATTCTAATACAAATTTTCCTACTCAAAATCAAAATCAAATACGACCTAATAATGCACAAAAAAGACAGAATTGGTTTAAAAAAAGTACTACTGGATTTTCTGGAGGTGCTAAAGGTGGCAATAGGCTAGGTTTTGCAAGTCGATCTCAGGAAATTCATTATTGTGAAGTCTGTCGTATTAGCTGTGCTGGAACTCAAGTAATTATTTATATTAATTTATGTATAAATATCACATTGTTTAGTATAATTATAACTAAATAATTTATATGTTTTTTTGTCTTTAGACTTATAAAGAACATCTTGATGGGCAAAAACACAAGAAACGTGAAGCTAATTCAAAGTTGTCAACTGTAAATGTTAACAAACCTTCAAATAATCCAGCCACAAAGGTGTTTCATTGTGATCTCTGCGATATTTCTTGTACTGGTGCTGATTCATATGCAGCTCATTTAAGGGGTTCAAAACATCAGAAAGTAAGTTTTCTGCATGAAATAGTATTAATAGCTAATTATTTTATCAAGATATTTTCTGTGTGTACAATGATGATATAATACTAACCCAGCTCTCTGAAGCGTAATGTCGATTGAAGTTATCTGAGTTAAAGTTTTTACACATATAATAATGATAATAATACTATACCCAACTCTCTGAAAATACCTTAATGTTGAGTTTAATTTCTGATTATCATTAAATCTAGTTATCTAGATGCTATTGTAGTTAGATAAAATATTCTTTTGATTTTTTTATTGTTAATTATCTTACTATTTATTTTTGTAGGATTTACAACTAATATTGTTTCTGGCTTAAGGCTAAATGAAAAAAAATATATGTACATTACTCCAGCCTCCAAGAGAGCGTTACTCTTTGGCTCATCCAAATGAACAAGCTTCACTATTTCTTATCCATTTTTCTCTCACTCTACTATCTATTCTCTGTCCACAATACCTCCACTTGCAACGTGGTGACGGTAGCAGTAACCGTGATGGCGGCCAGCAAAATGTGAGGTTTGGTAGTGGGAATACGCTAGAATGGATAAGATCTAGGCGGAACCCAGTAGTGGTCTCTCGGTGGCTGGGGTTTAGGTGTTTAAATTATAATCTTAATGATGATATGATTTTTCTATACCCAGCTCTCTGAAAAAAAAATGTAGAGAGATTATTATCTGAAGAATATATTTAGTTTATGCCGTTTAAGATACCATATTCAATGTTCACCACTTGCAACTCTAATTTTGTAACTTGCAAGACATATTTCATTCTAACTATATGATGATAATAATTATTCTATACCCAGCTCTCTGAAAAAGTCAGTGTTGAGTTATATTTCTGATAGTTATCATTTAAACAGTTCAGCTGCACTGATTTATTTCATGGAGAATCATTTTGTTTTTTTTTTTGCTTCTTTTAAATTTGTAGCCATCCTTCATTATATTAATATTATTTTAGTATAGTATTATCTATTTATGAGAAATTATATTTTAGTATAGCTATTATATTTAGTTAGTTGTTATTTGCTATTAAAAATAACAAATTTATGCTTGTTGAGTATTCTCTTTATTTTAAAATATTTTTATGATGACATCAATTTGCTATAACCCAGCTCTCTGAAAATAATTTGTGGAGAAAATTGTCTGAAAGGTACATATTTTAAAATATTGAAGTTTTATTAAAAATCATTCTTTTGGTTTATTGTATTATATCTATAAAACATACAATGATGATAATAACATTCGATAGAATTGATTTTATTTAGTACATACATTTTCTATTTATTGAAGATATATAAACTATTTTTAATATATAATTTATTATAGGTTCATAATTTGCATACAAAACTTGGGAAACCAATTCCACCACCTAATACTGAAACTGTAATTGTTTCTAAATCTGCCACACCTAAAGTGAATTTTGTTGCAGGTATTTATATATTTACTTTTGTTAGTAACATTAGTAATTTAGTTGGTACTGATAATTTTATATATTGTTATAAGGGTTCGGATTTGAAGGTAGCATAATAAAAAAAACATTTACAATGTAATTAAGGGCATTTAATTTATATAAAAAAGCAATTCAAAAATGTTCTACCAAAATAATTTCTGTAACTAGTTGGTATTGAAAAAAAAATTTCAATTTAGAATTGTGATTTTGTTTAACTTTCAGCATAATTAAAAAAAAAATAAAAAAAAAAATTAAAGCGTGGACAAATTACTTAAAGACAATTATGGTTAAAAATTTGATGAACAGTCTTGAATCTACACATTGTGAACATATTTTAACCTTTAACATGTTGATTGCGCATTGGTTGAACCGAGCGTCTTCCCCTGTGCGGAACATTTTATTAATAATATTATTTATTTCATTGGCTTATGTGAAGATTATGTTTAGTGTGGATCCACGTGGATATAAAGTAAAATATAACAATAGCTTAGTAATATAATAGTAAATATAATGATAAATATTACAATGTATATGGTTATCTTACTTTTATTACGAAAATTGACTATAAATAACTAAAAAATACCCGGAATCTCAAACCACTGCGAATTAAACAACTTCGACTTATCATCTGTGCGGAGGCACAATCACAAATAGCTTGTTGTAGGCTGGTTTCATTGGGAGAGCTCAGAAAGTAGTATAATATAGGATGTCGACGATGCATCGACATCCGCCGCATAGTACTTATACGATATTTTGACGATGCGTCAATGTCAGTACTCAACGTGTTAAATAGCTAATTACGAGTACTTTTATGGCCATTTCAAATACTTGTAGAAGGTAACGGATAGATCATTATAGAAACCTAACATTGATAATGCTCTGTCTTTACAAGCTCTTATCAATTTGTATGATAATATGTAATTAGATTATTAAATCAACTGAAATTAAACATAAAAAAGGCATTTATAAGTACAAAAGGAAAAAAGCAATAAGGCATTTGTAAGTGAAAAAGTCAGAAAAAAAAATACATTCATCGTCTTAGAAATTAAATAGGACATATTTTTGTATAAAAATTATTTTTCTATTATGATAATTAAAAGAAATGCTTTTGCCTTCAAATATGAACCCTAATTATTATACTTGAACATTAAATACAAACATTTATTGCAATGTTAAATTAAATTGAATACAAATAAATAATGTTTAGCTGGGAAATTGGGAACAGTTGTTCCAAAACTGGAAGCTAATGTTTCTCCTGTTGTTACTGTTAAAACTGAAGCTAAAAGTCTACCTCCTGTAATAACTCCTATTATAACTGGAGAAACTGATGTCTTATTGGTTGGAATGGAATATATAGAAGAGATAAAAGATGAGACTGGTAAGTTTTAACTATTTATTAATAATAACCTTAGACGCATATATTCTATTTGGTACTTTTTTGGCATCAGAGTCTAAAATAATAGTAGTTTCATTGATGGTTAGGTATACATGTGTTGACATTTATTTTTTTTAGGTAAAATGGTGAGTTTCAACTGTAAATTATGTGAATGCAAGTTTAATGATCCCAATGCTAAAGAAATGCATATGAAGGGTCGAAGACATAGACTTTCTTATAAGAAAAAAGTAGATCCTAGTTTAATTGTAGAACTAAAGCCAAGTTGGTTTGAAGCTCGTAGAATGCAAAAAGACAAACAACATGATGGTTCTAGAGGAAGAGATGATAGGTAATTTTACATCTAAATTATTTTTGTTATATACAATTGGTATAAATACATGATGATCTAAGTAGATGACGAGTCTGAATTTAAGTTTTAATCCATAAGAAACATGTTTTTTGTTTTTTATAGATGAAATTTAATTTATTTGAAGTCATTAATATTTCTGATTAGTTAAATACAGTGAAGTACTTTCCAGTATACTTAAAATTTTAGATAAATTATAATTATGAAGTGTTTATATATTATGATGATTATTTAGATGACGAGTCTGAATTGAAATTCTGGACCCAAAGAAACATGTTTTTTGTTTCTTATGGACGTTATTTTTTTTATTTGAAGTCATTATTTTTCTGATTTAATAATATTCTATTTCACAAATGTTATTTTAAAGAAATAATTGTGATTACTTGTTTTCAAAATTCTATTAATTTTAGGTCTAATTTTTGGGCTGATCGTTTTATGGATATGGAAGATAGATATTCATGGGAAGATCGAAGACGTTATCAGGAAGAAGTTGAGTATTATGATTGGTATAGGTCTGTTGGACCAAGAAATATGAGTATTGGACCACCACCACTTTTTGGTCCACCAGCAATGATTGGTGCTCGGCCACCCCCTCCTCATATGGTATGTCACTAAATATAAAGTTATACATTTTAATATCATAGGCCATCAAAGTTAATTTTGTTATGTTAACAGATGAAGTTTGGGATTGGAATGAGACCTCAAATGCATAACTCTATGCGTCGTTATGATACTGTTGATGATAAACATATTATGGCTAAGCATTCAAGCCTTTTCCCCAAGCAAAATTCATTAAAAACTTTACAAAAAGCCATTTCAGACACTGAAAAAGCACTGAAACTTGCTGCTGAAGATTTGGTGAAAACTGGTGAGTATTTTTGAAAAAATATTTGATAAGATTATGGTATTAAATTAATAATTTTCATTATATATTCCAGAAGTAGCTGTTCCAGCTGTCCCTGAATCTGAGACTGCGGAGAGTATGGAAGTAAAAAAAGAACAAACAAAAAAGGCATCAACGGCAAAAGAAGATGGCCGTGATGGTTCAATGTAATTAGCTTTTAAAATTTTTAACTATAATTTTTTGAATGTCAACTCTTTGTTTAGGTTTACTTTTGCTACTGAAAAAGATGACACTAAAATAATAAAGACGATGACTGGTTCTATGCGTGTTGGAGCACTTTCCAAAGGGTTATTATTAATTAACGAAAATGTGGTAGACTTGGTAATCATATGTTCTGTACCTCCAACCGTTACATTGTTAGACTCAGTTGCAACAATTTTACCAGAAAAGTTGAAGGTATTATATTTTTACAAATAATTTGTTCTAATACAATTTTTATATGATTTTATTTATTTTTTTATCTTCACAGATAGTAGCTAAGGATGATACATATACTGTCAATAAACATGAAGCAGCAGCAAAATTAACAGTTGAAATACTTTCAGATGAAGAAATATATGTTGTTAATGTCACCCTTACTTCACCTTCTATAAGAGAAGCTATTTTGAGTGCAGCTGAAGGAGGTAAGTGAATTATACTTATTTATTCATAGGCATTACTTTCCTCCTAAATTTAATAGCTTAAAAATACTAGGGTCAGGTATGTAGGGAGTTTTAAATAAACCGTAAATACATTGGTATCCGAAAAATTTATCATGAGTATGTACTTAAATTAAATAATTTTTTGAAAAGGGTTTTTGACCATATGGTTATGATTATTGTGTTAACTTTTTTATTGACTAAGTTAAGAGGTCTAAATACTAAAATCAAATTAGATTATAGTAAGTTAAATTTTAAGAATGGTTTGGGTTTCACAATTAATTACTTCCAGAGATATAGATATTTAACTATTAAAAATAAGAAATATCTGTGTGACTACTAGAGTTAAATTTGAATGGTGTCTTGTTATGTGTGTTGTGTAAAGATTTTTTCCTCACATATTATTTTTTAGTTTTGTGTTATCAAATAAATCTTGTTAACATTTTTTATAATATCCTATACACAGTTATGATAAAACATCACTTAATAATTGTACTTAAATTATTAGGATATATTTTGTTAGTTTGTTTTTTGTGATGTTCTATGTGCCCATATACTCAATTTGAATTCTAATTATTTTACATTACATTATACAATAACAACATTTTGAACCTTTTCAATGTATAATCTCACTTTTGTTGTCTCTAGTAAACAAATTTTCATAATAGTAAACAAATTCTTAAAGACTATCATAAGTTTTTATAAATTGTTATGCCAATGTAACAGTTTTTACAAGCAATACCAAGTTGTTTTTAAAAAATGTTTGCTTAAAACATTTAAGTATTGTGATCTTTAAGATTTTCTATCTTTTTGTTATTTAGAAATCGCTCTTCGACATTGTGATATTTTTTGTTTAAAGTGTAGTACTGATTGATATTTATTTATGTTAACTATACTAACTTATTTTTATAAATTTGTTATTTGTTGTCAGTGAATATGAACAATTATTTATAATTTTGTATATACAACTAAATCTATGATTGTGTTACTAGTAATACTTATGCCTGTATTGTTCGTATTGTTTGTATTGTCTGTGCTGTAGCTTATGTCTAGGAAAGGGACAGAGAGAGATGTGCTAGATGGCTTCTAACATAATATGTTGGTGTTTTGTTGTTGGTTGTTCCAGAACGTATTTTGAGCTTATTATATTGTTATTGGGTATAGTAATAAAAACTAGATTTTACCTATCCTTTTTAATTGTTTAGATAAATAACCTGATCGTCAGCCATCTATGATTAGACATTGTGTATGGTTTATTTGCATAGGTTAAATAGTTAACCGGTTTGGGGGGGGGGGGAGATGAAGCTCTGATTTATATTGGACACTTTACACTTTATTATGTTATGTAAGTAAAACATGGTTTTTTTGGGGGTCTCCAAAAGTCCCCAATCAGGCCCCCCTTTATTCTTAACGTTTCAAATTTAAACATTCCAAAATTGACTGGATAATCCATATAAATGTGAATTCAGTCCTTATAAACCATACATTTATTTTTCAGTTGTCCTATTGACATCCCTCCTAATCATTTATATGATTAAAAATTTAAATATATAAGACTAGTGGTTCTCAACTTTTTTATATCCGCAAATCTCCTATACAGTTTGAAAATATTCATGTACCACTTGACTAAATAAAATAAGGTAGATAACCTATTTTTTTTTGCATATCAAAAATGGAAATGTTTTTTTACTCTTATGCAATTTTTTATAACTAAATTTTACTGAACTTCAAAATTATGATGAGAGCATTTAATGCTCAAATATATCATTAAATATTTCAATATTTTTATATTATTACTAATATCAAATAAACCAAATTAAATTTAATGTAAATAATATTAATAATGATCCATTTCATTTTTTTTTAAATGGAAATTTTCTTCCTGTCCTTTCTGAGTACCGATGGTTGGAAAATGCTGTATTCAACCACCTAAATACTATTTGGTACCTTTGGTATTATTTATTATGTGTAATTTATTGTTAATGGTGATTCAAATTATTAAAGACATGTAAAGTGATAATTGTTATAAATAGATGAATAATAGTTTACATACTTTAAGTAAACTGTTTTTGAAAGCAATTCAATAAGATAAATAAGTATTTAATATATGTGTAATGGTCAAACACTCTTTGGGAAATAACATACTGAGCACATTTTTTTTTGTTTTGTTTGGGGTTTTTATTGTAGAAAGCCAACAGACGGAACCAGTGGCCATTGTGCCTGGCGAACACGTTTTGGACAAGACAAAATGTTTGGAAGCATTGGCTGCCATCAGGCATGCCAAATGGTTTCAGGTTTGCCTATTTATTTATTACTTTCCAGCTTAGCGAAATTTGTCATATTTGCCATAAGTAAATATGATTTTTTTTTTAAATTTAATAAATTAAATTAAATTAAAGATTTTTTCATTGTAGATCATAGTATTTATGTTGTATGTATTTATATTATA